>NW_013668641.1:95345-103654 GCF_000517525.1 Limulus polyphemus | reverse complement strand
TCTTGCGTGATCTTTCAATGAACTTATTACATTTAAATGCATTTAAATTATATTTGGGTCCTTGTGTGATTTTTCAATACATTTATTACATTTAAGTGATATTTGGGTCCTTGAGTGATCGTTCAATAAATGTATTGGATTTAACCCAAATTCGGGGTCTTGCGTGATCTTTCAATGAACTTATTACATTTAAATGCATTTAAATTATATTTGGGGCCTTTGATGATCTTTCAATAGATTTGTTACTTGACGATCATTTCAGTAAAGGTGCAAGTTTATTTATTTTTTTATCATTACGACTTTCTCCGGTTCATTGACACTATTACATGACATTTGAAACGAAAATAGATTTCTGATGGGTTACAGTACTTTTCGACAATTATTAATAAAAAATAAAGCCCGTGTTTTCAAACACGGAATAATAAAATATACATCAATCTTAACCTGACATTAGTCATCATTTAACCTTGAGCTAGCCTAAGAGATTCTTTTGTCATTGACTCTGCTAATGTATAACATAATTACCGAAAATATCGTTAACAGTAAGGGCATTCATCTGGTGGAACATTAAATCCTAATCTTTGTAAGTAAGGGCGCAAGAAAAGGATATTTAATTAGCTATACTCATTAAGAAGTTGAATTTTAGTTTTGCTTTAAGCAGCTAGCCTGCTCTGATAGAAAGTTAATAATATTTAAAAAATATTATTTTTAATGACTAGGCCTTAAAGCGTTGAAAATAACCCTATTAGCTATATCTCAAAATAGATAATTGTACATATTACAGTGATTTTGGTCTTATAAAATGCTGAATAATAATAATAATGTTTGTATGTATACATACACACACACACACACATATATATATATATATATACATACACACACACACACACACACACATATATATATATACACATACACACACACATATATATATATATATATATATATATACATACATACACACACACACACACACACATATATATATATATATATGAGAGCAAAGCACAACAATATCTTGCTACTTTGGATCATGTTTTAAAATCCAAGCAATTATGCAAAACAAATCAAATAATATCACACATATAAAAGACAGGCAAATAAACTTAGGGTACTAACTACAATGTGATAATGATAAAATGTATCGTAATAGCAAGAGGTATCTGAACAATACGACACGCTCAGTCGTGGGGATACACCATCTATTAGATTCAACCTCTACTCGTAAGCTTACATGAAAATGAAACTAGAATTACTGGCAGATATGGATGTTCATATCCACACTATCTCATATCCAAACTACCATTCCCCAACCGTAGCCACGTGGGGGAAGGTTATTTCTCCTGGACAAATTAAGAAGAAGAAAAACGAGTTACTAAATATGGACCACTAGTTTAATACGTGAAAGTAGCTTGACATTTTAGCCTCCGTAATGCTTATACAACTGTGTATGAATAGCATATTAAGATCTTAAATGTATAAGTCAATCACTAGTACGAATGAAAGAAAGAACATTTGAATTTCCTTTCTTGAATTCAGATAATATAGTACATCACCAACTTTCTATCATGTAGAATCTTTACTGACCAATGTTGAAAGATTCAGTGAAATGTAATACTGTATGACGTCTGTAGCACTTGACAAGTCTTTGTCAGTCTTTGGAAGTAATTTTTAGTTTGTGTCAGGTTTATCCCCTTTCGACTGTCACTGTTAATATATTTTCTGAACCATCTATCAAAGAAACAGTCTTTGGTAAAGGCACTGGTGTTAGACAGCCACCCCATCTGTTGCCATACTCCTTTGAAAATCGAAGAAATCCCTGCTCTTACCAATTGCCTTGCAAAGTAACAGTTCTTTAATTATAGGGTTCAATATATCAACTAACATATCACGTGATCAGTTCATTTTTCTTTGGCATATGTAAATAAACAGAGAGCAGTCACTGCATATATATAGACATTAACACCATAAAATAAATCTGTATTGCTAATTAATATTTAATTTCTTATTAATTGCTAGCTCTAATCTATGACATCTTGTATTCTATTACAGTTCTCTCTAACAGTCTATACAACGCAGCTAGCACTATAATAAGCTAAAGACTGAATTAAAAGGCCATTACTGATGAAAAACGAATAACCTAAAATTAATGAAGCTATTAAACGTATTCTGATATTCTAAATAAGTTCTGTAAATTGTGAAACTAGGTAATCAGAAAGCAAGAAATAAACCTGATATTCAAGAAACAAACGAGAGAAAAAAAAAGAAGTAGTAATGAAATACGTTAAAATGTTCAGTAATTTAGTTACGGTTCTTTAATATATTTCAGAATCTAAATATATTTATAATTCCTAAATATCCAACAAAATTTATATCCTTTGAACTATAAAATCGCATAAAGAATTGTAGCTTTAATCAGAACTTAGAGAAAACTCAAAACAACATTTTGTTCAACGTTGAAGATGACACTAAAATAATGAAGTTATATATGACATAGTCACCTATGTCTAGTGCCTACCTAGTCCACTAGCAATTCAGCTACTTAAATAAGAACAAGAGGGAATCCTCAATAGCCGCGGCACTTGAAACTCTTTTAGGCAGGATTAGAGTAAATTAATCTGTGATACCTCCCTCCCCCCCTATTTATTAGGTATATTTTTGTGCGCCAGCAATACCAAGCGTGGGGGGCGCGTATATCCGATTCAATTTTATTACTCATCAGAATCTCTACCAGCTTACCCCAAAATTGAAATTCTTTTAGGCAGGATTAGGGTAAATTAACCTATGAGACCTTGGACGTGGTCAAATACATCAATCGAAAGGGTTTAACCTCTTGAGTCCAAAACTGTAATCATATCTCAAATCGGTCAAGAGATGACGGAGCTATGAGCTAAAAGTTTGTAATTGAAAAACTCGGAGCCATTCTATGAGCCGCTATGTCGTGGCTAAAAAACAGCGGTGTTTGGCAAAATGTACCCTGATGTCATATTGTGCATTTTCATTATTGTTAAAATTATTATAATAAAATTACAAAAAAAAGAAAACAATAAAATCAAACGACTGATCAACAAGTGAATAAATAATATTGACATAAGTTTAACATGTGAGATATTACACACACACAAACGATACTATGCGTGTGTGTGTGTGTGTGTGTATATAAATGTGTGTTTGAACCTCCTTGTAAGAAAACATAATAGTATTGTTGAAACGAAGGTCACTGTAACCTAAGCTACCAAACAAATAATTGCAATTAAACAAACTCCATAGGGGTAAGTTGCAACCTGCATTCTTGATTCATTTTGACAATGTGTTTCAAATAACTGCTTTTGTTACCTCTGCCACTGAAGGTGGACGGAGGTTATGTTTTCACCCCTGTATGTGTTTATCAGCAAAGATGTCTCAAAAACGGCTGAATGGATTTGGATGAAAGTTGATAGACGTTTGGACTATGACTCAACTTAGAAGTGTTTAGTTTTTGGAAAGTCAAAGTCTTGAAGAAAAAATCTATATGTATTAACATGGGGACCGATCTTTCACACTATTTTTGCTCTATAACTCAGTCCAAAATGATCAGATTTTGGGGAAACTTGGGGGCAAATGTAGCATATTATTTTTTATTGTTCTGCCAAAAATGATCCGTATTCGTTTATAACGACGGACAACGAACACATTTTCGTATTTTTTGAGAATGTGCTCTACTGAGCGTCCCTCTGGTTATATTTCTAATCAATGGATGTTTTAGTTGAAACTGAATTTTTAAATATTTTTAACTTGGGCCATTTTATTAAATTTGTCCACCTTCTCACACGTTTGACTAACGTAAGTAAATTTAATATTCAGAAAAATCTGAAATTTCGAGGTATTTCAACTCGGCTAAAAAAGTATTAAAATCCACAATTAGAATTAGACTATCGCGTTGGCTATGACCTACAACAAGATGTATTCGGTATTATTTATTTTCTGAAAACCCATACTGGGCCTGTTAAAAAATAAAGTGTCGAAAATACTGAATCACATTGCTTCATTAAGCCTTCTAATCACAATAATGTATGCTTCACGAAATTCGACATCACCTACCATGGAACTTATTTGAATGTTCATCAATTTGTCGCGAATATTGCATATGATTTATTGTGTTTTTTTACAGCTATGGAAATCTTTATTTGCATACCACGAACTCGGTTCGTGGTATGCTAATTCCACAACGCGTGTGGAACATTATAATATACAATCTCTTTTAAATAGAATACTCAAGTTAAAACCAGCAAAGGCGTGGTAAGTGCTATTTTTAGGTCAACTGCAAGATTCTCTTATGCGCATGCTCTCTCTGTTTCTTTTTATTTATTTTTTTAGCTTTTGGTCTGTTTGTTTGTCTCTTTCTTACTTACATGTACATCTATCGTTCCCTATGTTTACCAGTTGTTGAAGAGTGTTTATAATTCTTTGCTTACTGTTCTGTAAGACAAATACAACATAATGTTTCCTTAGCAATACACTAAGAACATTTCAAATTATGTTAGATTTCTGTGGTAGGTGAAAACATAGTTTCGTTTCTTTGTGAGCATAAAAAAGAAGTAGAAAAAATTGTGGTGTTAAGTCAATGTACTTCTACTATCTCACTTCTATAACTCTCTATGAAATCTCAGCTAGGTTTCCTTTCTAAAACAAGTCACAAACATTTCAATTATAATGTCTCTAAAAGCTACTTAGAGTTTAAAGTTTTGATTCACAAAAAGATCCAGCTTTTGTTCAGCTTTTGCCAATCACGTGAACGTGCTTAATTCGTGGTTCATTTTGAACCTTCAAATAAGTCGCTGGTTTCAGGTAATCAAAGGTCATAGCGAAAAAAATGTTACTTCAAACCTTAGATGCTGACTGTGGTGCTTAGAAAGGTTTTATTGATCTGATCACTATATGATGACTGTAATCATATTATTTCTGTCTGCATTGTTACATCCAGTCAATATTCTAAACCACTGATTCTTCATTTCAACCATAAAATGGAATCAAAATCTGTGACATAAAAATCTAACGGATAATCATTGTATATAATTCTGTTTATCTGAAAAATATAATCAGTTAACATAGAATACAATATTTCTGTTTCACTAGTATGCTGTTTAATTGTGTTGTGTTTAATTTATGGTGGGAGTGTTTGTGTTGTTAGAGAGGTTGGTAAAGTTCTTTGTGTAAAACAGTTTCTTAGAAGTAAGAAATATAATTTGATATTGGATAGTATAGTCCATTGTTGGGGAATACATTTTTATTGTTCAGGAGTATGGCCTGTTGTTGGAAAGTATCGTCTATTGTTGAGAAGTATATTATTATGTTTGTAATAAATGGGTTCAGTCTTATGCTTGGGATTACAATCCATTGTTGGAGAATACTGTTTATTTTTTGGGAGTAGTCTCTTGTTGGAGATTACTGTCTATTTTTGGGGAGTACAGTCTATTGCTGGGGCGTAGTCTGTTGTTGGAGAGTACCGTCAATTTCTGGGGAGTACAGTCTATTGCTGGGGTGTAGTCTGTTGTTGGAGAGTACTGTCCAGCTTGGGGAAGTATATTTTATTGCTGGTGGTATGAAAGATGAATAGAGACGTGTGCTGTTCTAAGGGTATGAAAAATGATATCAGTAATAAGGGTATGAAAAATTGTATCAGTAATAAGGGTATGAAAATGGTATCACTAACAAGGGTATGACAAAAGGTATCACTAATAAGGGTATGAAAAATTGCATCAGTAATAATGCAGAATTGGAGTTAAAATGCAAATTAAAAAAAAACGTAAAATATGGTTAACATATAATTTTGTGGTATATTTTTCTTTCTCTTCCAAAGAAACTGACATTTTTAGAAGGCCATTTTTCCTCACTTTGTATTATCGTCGGTGCCACCTTTTCTATCTACTGATAAACATATAACTTTATAAAATTCATTCACATTCAAGTGTGAAAAGTTTCATTCAATGTAAATCAACACTAATGCTGTGATTAGTGTTAATTCGCTATAAACTGAAAAACAATGCAAGAAATTAGGTGCGTAGATGGGAAACATCGAAATATCTAATGAAAAGCAGCTAAGATGGGCGACAGAATAACTTCAAGCATATCGAGCATGAAATACCTAACACTATTCAAACATCAAACATGGTGTCTTCGCTGCTTTCCACATATATGCGAACAAAAAATATGCTGTACTCTGGGTGTTCAACAATAAATCTGAGTGTTCAACAATAAACTTGACTTTTGGACAACAAATCTGAGTGTTCAACTATACACTTGGCTGTTCGACAACAAATCTGAGTGTTCAACAATAAACTTGACTGTTTCATAATAAATCTGGGTATTCAGCTATACACTTGACTGTTCGACAATAAATTTGGGTGTTCAACAATAAACTTGAATATTCGACAATAAACCTGGGTGTTCACATATACACCTGACTGTTCAACAAAAAATCTGGATATTCAACTACACAATAAATCTGGGTGTTCAACTATACATTTGACTGTTTGAACATAAACCTGGGTGTTCAACAATAAACTTGACTGTTCGACAGTAAATCTGGGTGTTCAACTATACATTTGACTGTTTGACAATAACTCTGGGTGTTCAATTATACACTTGGCTGTTTACAAGAAATCCATCTGTTTAACAATAAATTCGATTTATGAACAAGAAATCCATCTGTTTAACAATAAACTCAAATTATGAACAAGAAATCCATCTCTTTAAAAATAAACTCAAATTATGAACAAGAAATCCATCTCTTTAACAATAAACTCAACTTACCAACAAGAAAACCGGGGTTTTAACAATAAACTCAACTTCTGAACAAGAAATCCATCTCTTTAACAATAAACTCAACTTATCAACAAGAAAACCGGGGTTTTAACAATAAAGTTGACTGTTTCACAATTAATTTAGCTGTTTAATTGTGTAAAAAACACTTAGCTCCTTGACAATAAACACGACGGTTTACTAATGGTTACGTCTGTTTGATAATAAAATCTACTAACGAACAAGAAAGCCAGACGTTTAAGAATAAACTTGAGTGTTTAACAATAAATTTGAACATTTAACAACAAAAACAGTAAACTTATCTGTTTAAGAGAGAGAGAGAGAACAGCTGTTTCACAATAAACTCGACTGTTTAAAAAATATAATCTTCTAATAAATAACAATACTAGTTGCATACAATAATCCGAAAAGGTTAACAATAGCACCCACTTGTAACCCCACGACTGGATAACTGTGATTTTGACTGTATAAGAGTAATCTCAATTGGATAATAATAATCCATACTGTAAAAGTAATCCTGGCTTTATACAATAATTGTAACTGAGTAAAGGTAATTCTGGGAGAAAATAGAATTCCTGGCTGTGTACAGTAATTACGACTAACAATAATCTTGGCGGGAAAATAACAGTTCTGGGTGTCCAATAGCAACCGTAACTACAAAACAGCGGATTACATTGTTTAACAATACACTCAAGTGAAAATAAGGAATTACTACAAGTTTACATGGCTCACTGCGTTATTTAAATATGTTATATTCTTCTTTATCTTCACTTTATATCATATATTTAATCTACATATGGTGGTTGCTTGGGTGAAGTTAAAATATATTGTATAAAAATTACTTAAGTTAAAAGAAATCACGATTCAAATTGTTGTTTAATGGTATTTCCCTAATTAATAAGCATATCTTAGAATTTCCTACAACAAGCCTCCCTGTTGCACCTTACATCTAAGAGACCGATACTAAATTAATATGAATATAATACGGAGAAAAGAAAGCTTACTAATTTCAAGTCCCGATTTGGACAATGCTTAAACGTAGAATTTTTGGTATTCGTATTACCTTTTTTTTTTTTCAAATGACATTTTGATTTTAATTAATTTTTAGGCTAGCTAGAATTTTCCCTTTCCGTTAATTACTACTAAAACTCGTTTGAAGCTAGACTTTTCTTCTAATTAGTATTTGTTTGATTTGAGTCTTGGTTTGATTAGCAATCCTTCTATTGGGAGTTTTCTTGTAGACTGATTGTGTTGTAATGGCATTATTTGTGTTGAGAACAAAATAATAAATATTTCTGTTGTGCCTTTCGCTCACATTTCACACCTAAGAATAGTAGTATACACCTGGAAAAAAGTTAAGCACCCCTGTGTTTTTTTCAAGTGATTCAGATTCGACGTTCTTGTGACTGATTATAAATTACCATTCAATCTAAACGTGTTTATCAAATGAAATTATGCATTATTGGGCACAAGAAAACAAGATTATCACCGTAAAATAACAATTT
>NW_013668641.1:89876-94345 GCF_000517525.1 Limulus polyphemus | reverse complement strand
ACCTACCAATCGTTAAAACTAACTTAGTTGTTCTTCTCACATATCTTTCACGCCTAGCAACCATTAAAACTAACTTACTTGTTCTTCTTACAGATCTTTCACGCCCACCAACCGTTAAAACTTAGTTGTTCTTCTCACAGATCTTTCACACCTACCAACCGTTATAACTAACTTAGTTGTTCTTCTCAAATATCTTTCACGCATATGAAAAGAAATATCAACTGAAGAGCATTTATCATGCAATGATAAACCATAGGGAATCCTCAATAGTCGCGGCACTTGAAGTTCTTTTAGGTAGGATTACAGTAGATTAATCTCTGAAACTTTTTTTCACCTTTATATTAGCTATATTTTTGTGCGCTAGCAATACCAATCGTGGGGCGCGCGTATACCCCATTCGATTTTATTATTTATCAGGATCTCGACCAGCCTACCCTTAAATTGAAATTCTTGTAGGCAAAATTAAAGTAAATTAATCTATGGGCGTGGTCAAATACATCAATCAAAAGGGTTTGACTTTCTTAGTTCAAAACTGTAATTAGATCTCAAATCGGTCAAGAGATGATGGAGGTATGAGCTAAAAGTTTGTATTAAAAAACAAACTCAGAGCCATTCTATGAGCCGTTATGCCGCAGCTAAAAAGAAACGAAAAAATTAATGATCACATTTATGCGACTTACATGTAACCCTATTTAAGATTTGAACAGTTAGTGGAAAGTAATTTCTAATGTATCCAGTACCAAACAAGATATCATCAAAACGTTTTATTAAACACAATCAAGTTTGTTTGTTTGTTTTTTTGTTATAACATTTTCACATATTAGGAAAGAGTGTGAGAAGTCATTAAAAATCAAATATTTTACCTCTTCTCATTTAATAACATTTTCTTTTTCCGTGAGAGAATAAAAGTTTCCCAATAAAGTCACACTTTCTCATTAATTCAAGGATAAAATATATCTCCAACACCGCTCATGTATCTTTTATAATACCACCTTCTGTTTAATTGGAAAACTAAGTCAATCATAATTAAACTAATAAATATTTTTTTCGACATATATTCGGATTTTTGTGACAAATAATTAAATTAGATGGCGCTTCAAAGATCGTAATAAAATCACGTGTATTAATCTGTAGTTTCAGAAGCTCTAGTTAATTTGTTTGTTGGAGAGCGCAAAGCTGCACAATGTGCTATCTGTGTTGCGTCCACTGCAGCGATCGAATCCCGAATTTTAGGTTTATGACCTCTCAAGCTTACCGTTGAGTCACCTAGGGAAGAAAGCAGACATCTTAGAATAGTTGATAAAAAAAATAATCTCCCACGTAAAAAAAGTTTCATCATGACCAATGAAAACTAAAATATGTCTGCTGTTAGATTTTCCTCACTATTCACTTTCGAAACCAATAAAATATCAAAAGATGTTCAAAGAAATACGTATGCTCCCCCTAACCTGTAAAAGATTAGGACCTACTGATATAAAGAGTATGAAGCTCTTGCTTCAAAGCCTGTGAACGTACTCGGGAACGTATAAAGAAAGACAAATATTATTTTTATAAACCGAAAACGGGGTGATAATAAGTATGACAGTAAATTTTTACTTTGCTAAACTTATACTATGTTATTTAATAACGTAGATTAAAAAATATATACGTTTTTAGCTATGAATTTTACGAGCGTTTTTCCGAATGTTAATTTTAAGCGTAACATTGATGTAATTGATATATTTCACTAATCAATATATCAACCTATTAGCTCCATATCTTGAACGAAATTATTAATTCAGACAACATTCGAATGAATTACATCGGTTTCATTTGTTAGTTGACTACTTGTAAATACTCATAAAATCTAATAAACTTTATTCTTGAACAAGAATCGGTATATAATAATTACTTTGGACTTATCATAGATTACTTTACTTATAAATTCATGCTTTCGAATACTACTCTGCTCAAATTCATTCATTAGAAAACAATGCCGCTCAAATTCATTGTTTAGTATACTAAGTTATTCGTACTCTTTATTTAGAACATATACTACTCAAACTCATTCATTAGAAAACAATGCCGCTCAAATTCATTGTTTAGTATACTAAGTTATTCGTACTCTTTATTTAGAACATGTACTACTCAAACTCATTCTTTAGAAAACAATGCCGCTCAAATAATTGTTTAGTATACTAAGTTATTCATACTCTTTATTTAGAACATATACTACTCAAACTCATTCTTTAGAAAACAATGCCGCTCAAATTCATTGTTTAGTATACTAAGTTATTCATACTCTTTGTTAAGAACACATACTTCTCAAACTCATTCATTAGAAAACAATGCCGCTCAAATAATTGTTTAGTATACTAAGTTATTCATACTCTTTATTTAGAACATATACTACTCAAACTCATTCTTTAGAAAACAATGCCGCTCAAATTCATTGTTTAGTATACTAAGTTATTCGTACTTTTTACTTAGAACATATACTACTCAAACTCAATCTTTAGAAAACAATGCCGCTCAAATAATTGTTTAGTATACTACGTCGTTGGTACTCTTTCTTTAGAATACTATGCTGCTCAAACTCATTCTTAAGTTAGTGCGTTGCCTAAACACATTACTTAAAATACATACTGCCATACTTAAATTCACTATTTAGAATCCTACGCTGCTTAAACGTCGTATGAAATATTGTTGGCATTGTCCTACAAGTTTTTAGTAACAACAAATATAATGTACTGCGTGGAAATTAAAACAACAACAACAACCGTATTTTATTATGAAGCTAACTTAAAATAACTTTGGTCAATACCTTTATATTGTGACGTATTATTAACTTTATTTCCAATATATTCTATTTTATTGTGTCTCATTCTTCTTCATGTAAACCAGTATTTGGACGAAGAGCAGTCCTTTTTAGATATTTCTGCTGGGTTTGCTTTTTTTTTCTTCTGATTATCTATATATATATATATGATGGCCGAATGCCTGCCTGTCTGTCTTTCACGCTCTGTATATCCTGAATGGTTAATCGTAGAAAAAAATGTATATGTCAAAATGCCTATTTTTTAGAGTGCATTACAGGAAAGTCATTTATTTTTTTGTAATTCCTAAAATTTCATATCGATATCAACATCAATCCATCAGTCTTCGTATTCACTGAACGGTCAATCTGAGAAAAAAATATTATTAAGAACACAAATGTTTCGAAGATAGGAACATGAGCAGAAAAACGCATAAAGAGAGAAAAGTATTTGAGTATGTATATTTTTTGTTGTTTGGTTTATATGTATTTTTTTCCAATGCATTGCAGTCAGTCTCCTTTGCTTAAAAACAAACACAATACAATTTTCTTTATGGAAAAAAAAACACATGGAATGAGAAAAGACGGTTGTAAATGGCCCACTAGACAATCATATTGCATATACGCTATGATCCAAGGGATTGGGTTGACTGCATATCTTATATTTATTCATTATTCTCTTTAGGAAAATTACCGTTGAATTGTTTTTATATAACACCATGCCAGAAATATCATGGCGCCACGTCCTCTAAACAGCCAATGACGTACACTCTGGTTGTACACTGGTAAAAACTAGTCCCGAATTATACCTAAACTAGTGATTATACTTTAACAGTAACCTGACAACAGTGTATCAGCGACACTTAATCTAGAGATAGTAGTTTAGATGTTGCCTGACGAAAGTGTATCAACATTTATTGATTTAAAAATAATATTTTACTGTTACCAGTCTTACATGATCTGATAACACTTTAACTATTACATAAAGAAAGTCTCAGCATTGTCTAATAGATAACACTTTAAATGTTACATAAAGAACGTTTGTCAGCATTGCCTAATGGATAACACTTTACATGTTACATAAAGAAAGTGTATCAGCGTTATCTAATAGATAATACTTTAACTGTTACACAAAGAAAGTGTCTCAGTATTACCTAATAGACAACACTTTAAATGTTACACAAAGAAAGTGTCTTAATTTTACCTTATAGATAACACTTTGAATTGAAGTGTATTTTTGTCCTTGACCACTGATTTCAATATTTCTTTACCAACCTCAAGTTCAACTAATATATAAATAGAGTTATAGTGCTTGAGTTCCTAGAAAGCAGTTTGACAAACGAATAACTACAGATGAGGCGTTATCTATATGCATTCTCATTCTTCAGATGTTCCTACATAGAGTATTAATAGCATCAAACTAGTTCGTCTTCATGGTGCAGTTTGCTTGTAAAATGAGTTAACATACTCTACTAACTACATCTTCAGCCTCAAACTAGTACACCTTTATTGTACGACTTGCTTGTAAGATGAGTTAGCATACTCTACTAACTATATCTCCAGCCTCAAACTAGCACATCTTTAGCGTACGACTTGCTTGTAAGGTGAATTAACATACTCTACTAACTACATCTTCAGCCTCAAACTACTACACCTTTATCGTACGACTTGCTGG
>NW_013668641.1:86998-88876 GCF_000517525.1 Limulus polyphemus | reverse complement strand
TAAGATGAGTTAACATACTCTACTAACTACATCTTCAGCCTCAAACTACTACACCTTTATCGTACGACTTGCTTGTAAGGTGAATTAACATACTCTACTAACTACATCTTCAGCCTCAAACTAATACACCTTTATCGTACGACTTGCTTGTAAAATGAGTTAGCATACTCTACTAACTATATCTTCAGCCTCAAACTAATACACCTTTATCGTACGACTTGCTTGTAAAATGAGTTAACATACTCTACTAACTATATCTTCAGCCTCAAACTAATACACCTTTATCGTTATAAGACCGTTGACCCACTGACGGACACCTGTTTTGATCATCAATAATTTGCTTGCTGAAATCAATAAACGTGCACTTTTTACTCCGACTAACTCAATCACCAGTAGATATTTTTAAAGAAAGGGAAACTTTTTTTGCTTTCTGCCATAATAATCTACCCGGTGCTTATGAAACATCTCATCTAATGAAGTTACCAAAGTTGTTGTTGTTTTTAGCTTTGCTGAAGAGTTATAATGCTTTGGCACACTTCTCCTAAGTTATTCCTCCCGTGCATTAGACATACCTCAGAAATCCTGGGTAATTTCTCACTCCATCGATCAGAGATTAACGTTTCCTTTTGAAAGACGCTCTATTGGTTTAGATGATGTAACTAATCGTGGCTGTGAATAAACTACACTCACTTGCGAAGGTATGAGATCGAACTTGTAACTTAATTCACTCTTATTTAATTTACTTTACGTGTCTTGTTATTGACAGGTTTTTTTCTTCTTTTAATGGCTTTATTGAGATCCGTGAAAACCAGAAGACAACATACTTTACGCCAAACTTACCAAAGCGTTAGGTACGTAACTTTTAACATGCTTGGTAAAGGAACTAATGTAAACCATGCGGATAACTTATACAGAGAAAACAATAAAACCCTGTCATGTAAAATACCATAGTTGCAAAAATTAGGTACAGTATTAGATGTACGTCTGCAGGATCCCCCAAAGTGTTCTGTTTCCAGAGTAAATAAAATCAAAATTAAGAATAACAAACATTTTTATTTCTTGCTTTTGAAGTTCACATGTCATGCTGTGTTGTAGTCTACAAAGTTAATAATTCTTCTCGTGATTCATGGCATGCGCACATTTTACTGACGTCACGACAGTACAGATTGCAACGTTTAGCGTCCCTTATTTGACGTCATTTTAGTGTCTACTGATTGACTGACTGACAGACAACACAATACTGTATAGTGGTGCGACTGGTGAAAACAGGTAATAACTCCAGGCGGCCTTCGCCCCCTTTCGGGGAAACCAGCATCAACTATTGAGAGTCTATTTGAAAAAAAAAGTATTTCTTTACTTTTTCAGATCTAATCCTTCAGAAATTGCTGTATAACAAATGTTAAGATGTTTAACAAATCTTTAAGTCCAAAGTACTTGTGAATTTTGTAACATCACAACTACCACATAATATCACGACATGCACAAACTGGATAATTGGAGCTTAAGGGTTTGGTTTCGTCAACCCATTCTCTTGCTTGTCTCTGTTTCAGCTCACGTCTAAGTGGAATTTATTCTGAGAAGCATGGTAAGGAATGTATTTTGGAATATCTTTTGCATAATAATGTATTCTGTAGTAATGATATGTAATGTATTCTGTAGTAATGATATGTAATGTATTCTGTACTAATGATATGGAATGTATTTTGTAGTAATGATATGTAATGTATTATGTAGTAATGATATGTAATGTATTCTGTAGTAATGATATGTAATGTATTCTGTAGTAATGATATGGAATGTATTCTGTAGTAATGATATGGAATGTATTTTGTAGTAATGATATGGAATGTATTCTCTAGTAATGATATGGAATGTATT
>NW_013668641.1:76090-86527 GCF_000517525.1 Limulus polyphemus | reverse complement strand
TCTAGTAATGATATGTAATGTATTCTCTAGTAATGATATGTAATGTATTCTCTAGTAATGATATGGAATGTATTCTCTAGTAATGATATGGAATGTAGTCTCTAGTAATGATATGTAATGTATTCTCTAGTAATGATATGTAATGTATTCTCTAGTAATGATATGGAATGTATTCTCTAGTAATGATATGGAATGTATTCTCTAGTAATGATATGGAATGTAGTCTCTAGTAATGATATGTAATGTATTCTCTAGTAATGATATGTAATGTATTCTCTAGTAATGATATGGAATGTATTCTCTAGTAATGATATGGAATGTAGTCTCTAGTAATGATATGTAATGTATTCTCTAGTAATGATATGTAATGTATTCTCTAGTAATGATATGGAATGTAGTCTCTAGTAATGATATGGAATGTATTCTCTAGTAATGATATAGAATGTATTCTGCAGAATATTAGAATTACACATGCTCAGTTAACAGCACTGAGATACAAAGATACGGCTAGATACAAAAAAAAAGATTTTGTTTTGTAAACATATATTTGTTTGTAACGTCATGTGGAGTTTAACGTTTCAAATGTTCTTTCACAGTTAAGTTTGACCCGAGACATTTCACCCCCTCTATTATTTCCTAAGTGCGTTAGTGTTATGTGAATCGTTACGTTTCCATGAATGTGCTTTTGTGAAGTCGGATCAAGACCGGTGCTCAGTTTCGACGACCAGTTCAATAGAGTTAATGAGTATGCCCCAAGGTCCGGGAGAGCGGAAAGCTTGCAGAAGTTTATCACAAAGCGAAATCGGTCGATAAAGCGATTTCTAGATATTGATCGAAAAAGCAAACGAAAGATGTTGATGCGCAAAATGATAAAAATAGGAAGGATTCTTAGAACTATAGGAAGCGGTGAAAAACTAATACTCGAGAGGAATAAGCAAAATCCAATATGATATATGAAAGGGATACAAAAATTCTGGGCTGAATGAATCGAAGTAACGTTATTATAGCGAAGGAAAGTGCTGCAAATTTAATATCATATAGAGAGTGATGTATTTTAATAGAAAATATATTCAAAAATATAAAGTTATTCGAGAAAATAATATAAATTCGAAACGTACTGAAAACGATGCGAATGTATTTTACTGTAGGATGCGAAACAATATTAATATACCATCAGAAGTAAAGAAACGTACAATTTACAATAATACTTTTATTAGCAGCATCTTCAACAATGCGTATTATGCAACGAGAAACACAATTGTTGTGTTATTGTTGTATTTCTTTAGATTTTTTTTCAGCTTGAAGATTGGTGGTTTGTTACAAAACATTAGAGTTTGTAATAAGGTTTAATAATGTAACGAATATAAACGCCCTTAGAGATCAAACTAATTTATTTTTTGAAGTTACGAACACATTATGAAAATGAATATTACGAAAACAATCAACAAATGAAAGAGTTTATAATATACTAAATAATTTTAAATTTTGACAAAACAGTTGTGTTTAATAAACCTTATATGATTAAAAGTAGAGGCCGAAAACCTTTAGGTAAAAACCACATTTAATAATATTTACATTATAAATTTCACTTTAATAAAAGAATGCTAATTCGGTTGGAAAGTTTTTTGGAACTTGAAAATTATTAATTATTTACTACGTGAATACATCTTTAGCTAATGTCCGACGACACCCCTGCTTTAGCGTGTACCTAATCTAGATCATCTCCCTTTCGTATTATGATTGCGTTTAGTTTTACATGTTATTTAAGAGTTATGATTTAAACACCGAAAGATGCCAAACTATTGGAAACCCGTAGGCCTAAATAATTATGATAAATATCAAATTAACTGTACATGTGTGTGTTTTTTTTTCAAAAATATTTTCATTTCCCCATTGCGGTTCGAAATCAGAGGTAGGTAAAAAACATTTTCGACTATTTTTACGCACCTCTGATTTTCAGCCGCCATAGAAAAACTTAAAATGAAAGTCGAAAACAAAACAAAAAACACTTGCAGTTAACTTGATACTATTTAAGAGTGTACATTGCTTCACTTTCTTACAAATGACTATGTAATAAGCATTTTAATATCTTTATTTTATTCGTGGCAGGTGTTTAGTTTTAAATGGAAAGAAACTTTCCTCAGCTGGGGTATTCAAGGATATTAGTATCCCCCTTCGCCCCACTCGTGAAGATTACGTTTAACTAAAGTGGTTTTTAATAACTGTATTAATAAAAGGGTTACTCATTAATATTCGGTAGGCTGAGATTATTAACTTTGGAAGGGATTTAAGGTAAAGGCAGGGATGACGAAGTGAAGGCAAAGATGGTGAAGGGAAGGCAGAGTCTGTCATTCCTGTTTTCGACAATTTTTGACAAAGCTTAACGGCCCCTAAGGCTGTCATTCCTGTTTTCGACAATTTTTGACTAAGCTTAACGGCCCTTAAGGCTGCCATCTCTGTTTACGACAATGTTTGACAAATCTTAACAGCCCATGAGGCTGGCATTCCTGTTTTCGACAATTTTTCACAAATCTTAACAGCCCATGAGGCTGTCATTCCTGTTTTCGACAATTTTTGACAAGGCTTAACGGCCCATAATCAAGGTCGTAGGTTGGCGGGGACCTATAAATCTAATACTGTAGAATTTGTTTTGGAGGTGGAAATGGGAGCACCCCGAGAAAACCCACTTTCACAGGACACACGCCGAATAGTTTACCTGTCCTGTGCCCAAGCTGCAACGCAAATACATGAGATTACTTAAACAAACATAAACAAAGCTTTCGGTGTGTGCGTGTTCTATGTTTGGCTACGGTACAAATTGTACTGGGATATTGTTTTGCGTGGTGCACGTGTAATGGTGTGATGGGCAAAGGTTAATGTGTTTCTTATTTCTGTGTTTTTGTCTGTCTTTGTGCAAGTAGTTAACGGGGGTGTAACTTGGAAGCCTAAGAGCTAATCTTGATACTCTATTCTGTTGCCATTGTAGTTTTTTTTTAGTGTGTTTGTCTGACATATTTACAGCACTTCGACAACCGTATTCATTAGGCACCAAATATTTCCGAAGATAACAGACATAGGTTATACGTTTCCTGTTGGCAAAATCAACACATTTAAGCGCATATTATAATATATAAATAAGTTTAAGTACTTAGAATATATATATATATTATTATTATTATTTTAAAATCATATTATTATCTGGATTTGTTAAAAAAGTAGTTTTTTCAGTTTTTCTAAACACAATACTTGCACAAAATACATTATTCATGACCCATAACACAGTCAATAGTAACTTGGTTTTATAAATGAACATAAATTATTACTGTCTTCTTGGAGTAGAATGAAATTGAATGAATGCAATTATCTGTGTTTATACCAACTATAAGACCTTAATATTAGGCCTATTATTTTTTTGAACACAACATTCATCATCTAGTCCCTAGGGAATCATTAGAAACGTGTATGAAAATAGTATTCTAACCACACTATATTTGCCATATCCATTGCCGACTGTGTTTCGCCCAATCCAGAACTTTTAGGCAGGCTGGGATACAATAAACACAGTTGTGGTCGGAACACTATTTATATAAGCTATATATATATAGATATAACTTGAAATAGCCTAATTTCTGTTAAGACGTAGGCAGACTCAGTCGGCTCGATGACATTAGAAAATGTACTGGAGTTGAGAAGCTTGAATTTGGGAAAACTGGTACAGCAGAGAACAATGGAGAATCAGAATCTTCAGCCTTCAGAATTAGGGAGAACACCATGAATAAAATGTTGTTTTCTTAATAGTTCAGGATTCTGTCCTTATTAACCTATGTAATGTTTCTCGGGTTCTTAGTTCTCTATTAAGGTGTTTCCCGAATTTACGAGAATATACTGTTGAAATTATCCCATCCTCCCAGATTAACATTATCTATAATAACACTTTGGTTCACTTTACTTCTTAATCTCGTCACCAGTTCCATGAAATCTAATAAACTGTCTTCGTTCAAGATCAGACATTATCCCTTTTTTCTGTAACATCATATTTTTACTGAAACCAAAATGAGTTTGAGCCATTATAATTCTTCAAGTAAGTTACGAACGATAAGTGCCAATTTTTCAATGGAATCCTTAGAAACATTAAGGGTTTTCATAGTTCAACATTGAAAGTACGTTTTACAGCCATAGTACATCGTATATCCTCTAGTACGTTATACAGCCATTGTAAGTTATAGAGCCCCTAGTAAATTATATAGCCTCTAGTGTATTATCCAGCTCCTAGCACAGTCCTAATACATCGTACAGCCCCTAGTACATAATACAGCCTCTAGTAAGTTATACAGTCCATAGAACATTAAACAGCCTTTAATGTACCATTAACCATGCCTGCATGTGTACAAATCATTAGCGATATTTACTTAAAGAAACAGAATTATAATCACATCAAGCTGTTTGATGTTTTTCAGATATACCTTTTTAGAGGTGTTTAGGAATTTATTCAATGAAAATAGATAATTCTTACCGCAACACAAAATGACTTAGAGTTGATTATTAAAAGAAAAACGTAATATCTCGTAGAACCTAAACACAACTTCAGCGATGTGTAAAAAGGTAACTTCGGGCTGTCAGAGAATACTCTCGTCTCGAGATAGGCCAGTAAATTTCCCCCAGTGCTTTCCTGAATACGGTTTTGATAACTTGTCTTCCAACGAACTCTATTCCTGAAAACGGTTATATATAACTTGTCTTCCAGTGAATTTTATTTCTGAATACGGTTTTTATAACTTGTCTTCCAACAAACTATATTCCTGAATACGGTTTTGATAACTTGTCTTCCAGTGAATTTTATTTCTGAATACGGTTTTGATAACTTGTCTTCCAGTGAATTCTATTTCTGAATACGGTTTTGATAACTTGTCTTCCAACGAACTAAATTCCTGAATACGGTTTTGATAACTTGTCTTCCAACAAACTCTTTTCCTGAATACGGTTTTTATTACTTGTCTTCCAGTGAATTCTATTCCTAAATATGGTTTTGATAACTTGTCTTCCAACGAACTGTATTCCTAGATATGGTTCTAATAACTTTGCGGATTTTCATTATTTGAGGCTGAACCTGACCTTGTTGTAGGATGAAGGGTAGATCAGTAACAAAAAATGACGAAACTAGAATAAACCATACACTTAAAAATGTACACAGACGCTAAACATTTTGCCGAGCACAGCCTCAGGTTTTCCAAAATGTCTTCATGTAAAATTTCATTTTACGAACGGTAAATTGTTACACGCCAATCCCAAAATTTTGCCGTATCATGTGTAGGATTACTAGTATATGAAAGTAATAAAAGCGTTAGTTTTTTTCTGGGAGCATACGAAAACAATCATGTAATGCTGAAAAACACAAAATAAAGGTTGCCAAGGATAATGTTAACTCGTTTCATAGTTTTAAACAATTTATCGACGTCATCACCGAAAACAGAAGTGTATTTAATAACACCAGTGTTCGATCTTAAAATCTGAAAAAAATAAAGCCAAGAGCCGCTATCTAGACCTCCTTAAAAGAACTCAAAATAATTTTCCGAGTGGATTCATCCCTGGACTCACGGCTCTTTACACCCTGGATTTGCAGGGGGGGGGGGGTCTGGGAGCCTAAGAGTAGCCCCCAGACTCCCTACCTCATCTGAATTTAAACTCTAATTACGGCCTTGTGAGATTGTGTCTCTATCAACGTATTAACGATATTAATGTGTTCATTTCAGCTTCAGCTTCACGTTATTTGGCAAGTCCTATAAGTTTGCTGCTTCATTGGCACATCAAAAGTCATTTCTATTGTTGACAAACCACAAGAATTTGAATTTTGTTAAAATACTCCTAATTTCTTATCAACTGAAAAGAGCAGTGTAGTATTGTTTGTTTGTTGTTAAGCATAAAACCAAACTGTTTGTGCTGTGCCCACCACGGGTATCGAAATCCGGATTTTTAGCGTTATGAGCTTGCAAACAGTGTCAGTAAAAGAGCAGTTGAAACATCCTTGTATACTTAAAAATCACATACTAATAAGAACTTAAATTTAACCATTCCTTTTCACTGATACGTTGTTTTCCACATTTTTGTTCCTGAAAAGAAGTCTTCAGTTTAAGTTTAAATCAATCACCGCCAGCTCTTCAGATATTTTCTTTATACGGTTATTGTCTTTTTTTTTTATCTTCCTGAAATTTAAGTGTTTATAATTTTTACTTGTATTTCATATAAACATTACGTAAATAGACTACTTTAAACTCATCAAAATGTTTTCGATTCATGACAATAGTTTACAAGTTTTCATTAAACGTAAAAATATTGTTGCATCTGCTCAAAAAAGTTGAGAATCAATAGTTTACAAGTTTTCATTAAATGTAAAAATATTGTTGCATCTGCTCAAAAAGTTGAGAATCAATAGTTTACAAGTTTTCATTAAATGTAAAAATATTGTTGCATCTGCTCAAAACGTTATGAATATTGTTTCTCAAAAATATATATTCGTACTATAATATTTCGTGTTTAAATACGAAATAGCCCTAGAAATTGTTTTTGATATTCGTGAAATATACATTGAAAATCCTCCCCCAAAAAACAAAGATTGATTGACAGGTAAAAATAATGGAACCTATCTCGTGTTTTTTCCGTATTTTCAGATTTAAGAATTCGATAATTTTTCCACCAGTGAGGTATATAAACATCTGCTGTACTGAAAAACTAAATTAGTTTATTTCATGCTTGTTATTACTTATTAGCAATACATTTAATTATCACTGCTATTTTTACTTTAGTCAAGACTCAAACTCATGAAATAATTATTTTTATCTGGTACCAAACTAATTTAACCTTTCACAGCCATCTGGTGTTTTAGAAAGCTTTTCGTAGTTGTCTATCAACGTTTTTTCTCGCTCAAAGGAAGCTTTTCACAATAAAGAATTTAGTCGCATTTTATCTCTAGCATATGTTTTTTTTTTAATTGGGAAAGATTCGCTTAAATACCAAATTGCAATATTCTTTGCTTATATTATAATATTTTTGGATAATACCACTATGTAAACGAACTGTATTTAATTAACATAATAATAGAATTAACATTTCCAGCTGCCATAAGTTTAAACTTACGTTTGCAGTGAGCTTACAGTCTACAAGTAAAATATAAAAAAATGAATTTTATAAAGACAAGTAAGGATCGATATATACGTAATTTAGCTAGCTATAGTTGCTTAAAATTTAAATTTCCTGCTTTCGCAAATCATTGTAATTATGTTAGTCTGAGCCAAAGTAAGGATAAACTTTTTTTCAAGTTTTAAGTAACTCAGTTTTTGTAGTTTTTAATTTCTTGTTTCAATACTTTTGTAGCATTAAAACTTTCTATATTACTATAGCTAGCTAAGTTACTTATATATCGATCCCTACTTGTCTTTATAAAATTTTTAAAAAATATTAAACTTGTTTGTTTCCTTTTCATTAGCTATATTTTTGTGCGCCAGCAATACCAAACGTGAGGCGCGAGTATACCCAATTCGATTTTATTACTCATCATATCCCTTACCAATCTACCCTCGAATCTAATTGTATGGCCAAAGCAGCGTATCGTCTGTTATATATACATATATATATGATAGTATCCTTTTTGGTACAATAACGGAATCATTGGGACCCCAGATGGAAAAGTTCTGTGAAAGAACTAGAGCGATAAGATTCGTCATTTTTTTTCTGTACATTTTTAAGATAGTTAACTATTTACTTACTCACTTAGACAAAAATTCGTTGAAATAGTGAAATTTTAATTCACTACATAAAACACGTACATAGCGATTTAGGCGGCTTTATAAGTACAATAAGCTTTAGTTTTGCTCAGTCAATACTGTGCAATAGTCATTGTTAATATTCAGATATCTTAAAAGTGGTTTTGTAACGGGCGATTTTTATGGCCGCCATTTTGTTTCATCACGATCCCTACTGTTAAGCACTACCATACTTAATGATTATCAATATACAAAATACACCCAACAACGCCTTAAATAATTGCTATAAACGTTACTACATTCGTTGTTTATTTTTCAGTCAATTTTGTTACATTGAAAACATTAGAAGTTATCATTTTTCTCACATCCCTTGGTGGCTTGAAACCTCATTACGGCATCCTCTCGGTGGATAAAGCGCAGATAGCCTATTATGTAGCTTTGCACAGAAACAAAAATAGACAAGCAATTTTCTTCATCTGTTTCTGAATTTCTATTTTGTGATAAAAATTCTAAAAGTTATCTAAAGCAACTATCGGTTACAAAAGAAAACAGACATAATAAAGCAACAGTATACTAAAAATGACTAGTTCTCTGTGTAAACGTTTATTAAATAAAATAGAATAAGAACCAAGTAGAAGAAGCACCTACATTCCTGTGGTGACTAAAGACAACATGATGGTAACGTAATTATTTATTAAAACTTACATCTCTGGTGTAAGTAATACAAAATCGCTAGCAAAATGAGTATTTACATCCCTGGTGTTACTGACTAAAATTTAAAAGAAAAGTCAGTACAGAAGTAAGTATTTACAATTACTCTACATGTTTGATTCACTTGGGAACGTTCTTACAATGCTAACCCTATTTCTTTAAGTTGTGTTGTTAGTCGCCAAATTACATTGGTTAAGTTTCTGGCGCCAGTAAGCTATTTAACGATTTCCCCTAATAATGTTAACTCCGCATAGTTGAGTTCTATCTTAATCTTTTAAATCATGCTGACCCTGTTAAGAAAGTGATTCACCTTTTCAATGAAACTGGATTTGTTACTGCGTTTCATAATGCCACCTACATAAAATTATATTCGATAAATTTAAATCAGATAATAAAGTTGGAAAAAATACATTTTTAAGATAATTAACTCGCTGGAAAGTGTAAATAAATGCCCTTAATTTTATCGATAAGTTATTGGCAGCCGTGTTGTATATTTTCTGAAATCATGGGTTCGAATCCTTGCGATGAACATAATAGATAATCCAATGTGGCTTTGATCTAAAACAAGCATTCCAGTAAAATACTAAAGAAATAAGAATGTATCACAATTATTTGTATTCTGTATTTATGGCAAAGCTACATTTTGAACTATTGACCAGACGGAAGACAGCCAGCCTGTCCGCTTGCACCCTACAACCCACCATCGACGCTAAGATATTGATTGCCACTCTTATAATGCACCCACAGCATAAAACGCAGGTAATATTTTGTAGTATCTCACAGCTTTCCAGCCCCCGAAATACAGAGCTCTACCACAGGGCCAACCTGCGCCCAAAAGAGGAAAAATGAAGCCATTAAACCAGAAATAGTTCTTCTACAAGTAGCAGCTTATAGTTGCTTTCAAACACTATTCTGCCACAAAACAGATCGCGTGAGGAACATCGTTTTATTCTTTAAAAAATAGTTTTCTCATATGTAATATATTTTCAAAACATTGTGATTTTTACAAAAAATGGTTTTCTCATAATCTATTTTCTAAACACTCTGAACCTTATAGAAATGTTTTTCATGTCTAATATATTTTCTAAGCATTTTTGTCCATAAATAAAATGCGTTCTCATAGTTAATATATTTTCTAAACATTTTTATCCTTAAAGAAATAGTGATTTCACAGATAATGTATTTTCCAAAGTTCTCTAAGAATATATTTTATTTTCTTGAATACAATTCAAACCTGGTATCAACTATTTAGGTAACATTTAATTTTACATACCTGTATTATAATATTCCACGTTTCGATACGAAATAGCCTTGAAAACTTTTGTCATATTCGTAAAATACACATTGAAAATCTTCAAAAGAAAAAAATAATAATATGCAAATACCAGTTTTATACAAATGTACATACATAAATTGTTCGTTAGCTCACTTGGTGCCGATTTCGTAACATAACAGCTGATCTTCAGCTTAAAAATACAAAGTGATGTTGAAAAATAAACGAAATCTAAAACTAAATAAAGCAGCATAGATAAATTATTTTAACTAATACTAGAAATTAAATTAAGGGTATCCTTTAAAATATCATTATCATAAAAAAATGTCTGTTGGTTTTTGAAGTTAAGCACAAAGCTACACAATGGACTATCTGTGCTCTGCCCACCCGGGGATCAAAACTCGGTTTCTAGCGTTATAAGTCCGCAGACATACCGCTGTGCCACTAGGAGAGGGAGAAAAAGCGGTCTAAGAATCTCCAATAAACATGCCTCTCAAAATTATCAAAAGGTTTATATATATATATACAGTGCCTTGCAAGCGTATTCACCCTCCTACCAATAATGTCACATTTTGATGATTGTTTGTTTTGAATTTCGTGCAAAGCTACACGAGGGCTATCTGCGCTAGCCGTCCCTAATTTAACAGTGTAAGACTAGAGGGAAGGCAGCTAGTCATCACTACCCACCGCCAACTC
>NW_013668641.1:72840-75191 GCF_000517525.1 Limulus polyphemus | reverse complement strand
AAACACTACTATCATTACACAGGAACACTGACTTATCGTTACATAGAAACACTACTATCATTACACAGGAACACTGACTTATCGTTACATAGAAACACTACGTAG
Source organism: Limulus polyphemus (assembly GCF_000517525.1). NCBI lineage: Eukaryota > Metazoa > Arthropoda > Merostomata > Xiphosura > Limulidae > Limulus > Limulus polyphemus. The sequence continues at coordinate 75,086 of NW_013668641.1, read as the reverse complement.
TAATACCACAGGAACACTAAATTAATATACACGGACACTAAATTATTAAACAAAAACACTTTCATTCCACAGGAACATAGGATTTCCATTCCACGGGAACACTGTGTTATCATTCCACAGGAACACAACATTATAATTCTACGGAATCACTACATTTTCAAACTTTTGTTTGTTAAGATATTTGCACTTAATATTTCAATCGCATTATTATCAGTGTTTAATCTGTTCAAAAAATAGAATGAGTTAATTTTGTATCCAGCTCATAAGTGATTGGAAAAACAGAAAACAGAACCCGTCTTTAACTCACACCGTAAACGCAGTAGACTATTGTATAATCTAAACTAGTTAGTGGATTTATACATTTCTATCAAGTTATTTTTCTCAGTTATTTTCTTGTTCTCAGTTTCTATATTTTATTGACTTGAGTAACTCCAAAAAAAAAACCTATCGACCAGAGTTTTAAACTTATCCAATTAACAAGTATGCAATTAAGGATGACCTGCTGAGTGGTATAGCTTTATTTTTGACATATCTTTAATAGTTTAACACGAATATAACGAATAAACTACTTTTTATATAGTTAGGGTTAACTGGTTCAAAAAAGGGAGAAAACAGAAACGACAACTTTCTTTCTGGGTCAATTATAGCTTACTTAAACTGCACGGTAGGATACTATTTAGATGTGTTACCGATAAGATGAAATGTACGTCTTCTGTATCCATCTTTATTAAAGAGTCAATGAACTGTTATCAACATGTAACGGATTTATGGGCAGCGGTATACAAGTCATCGGGACCGAGGACATGGATTTTACATTATCACCACCTCAAATGATTCAAATTTCTCCACCGTTGATATGTTGATACCGTTTGCACTGTTTCGGTTAGTAATGCCGTCCTCTACGTTTTGGAAACAACTTTGTATTCTACTGAAACAGCCCTAGAAATTAGGTTCAAACTTTCTATGCACCGACAGGCTTCGATCCCGATGCGGACATAGCGCGCGCGCATAAGCATAAACAAACTGTACATTGGACTATATATATATGTCTACAAAGTGTGGCAACGTTGCATAAGTCTTCATATTCCACACAGCTTCCCGTAGTCCCTTCATTTACATGCTAGAATCGATGTTTTTTTTTTATCTGTAGTAACTTACATCAATACCTGCAAGTTGATATCAGGATTACTACAGTTTATTTACATGTTTCCATCTTTATTTTAGACCACAAAAAGTTGAAAATACGGTGAAAACAACTAATAGAATTTTTCACTATTAAAGTTAGTAACCCGAATTGCTCCAATATTCATAATCACGTTGGCCCGACATGGCTAGGTGGTTAGGGCGCTCGACTCGCCATCTGTGGGTCGCGGGTTCGAATCTCCGTCACTCCAAACATGCTCGCCCTTTCAGCCGTGGAGGCGATATAATGTGACGGTCAATCCCACTATTCGTTGGTAAAAGTAGTAGCCCTGAGGTGGCGGTGGGTTGTGATGACTAGCTACCTTCCCTCTAGTCTTACACTGCTAAATTAAGAACGGCTAGCGCAGGTAGCCCTCGTCTGGCTTTGCGCGAAATCCATAACAAACCGTAATCTCGTTTTTGTTTTTTTGACAATTGGATTTTTGTTGTGGGCTAATAATCACAACTCCCAGAGTAACTCGGGGCTGATAAACGAACGAACATTTAGAACATGGTGGTCGGTAAGAGCTCTCCTTTTACAACTGTATAAAATCTTCGATTTTACATACTTTTTCTCCCGTGTGGTCGCCAGTTCAGCGACAAATTCTCACATTTATGGATTGCAGTTTCCTGGTTGTTTGTATTACAATACTTAATTGCGTGACATTTAAGTATGGATGAACGATGTAAGGAAACCTTGTTTATTGTGTATGTTTGCACATACTCCGTACATACGTTATTTCACATAAATACAAAAAATAAACGTTGGAAACAGTAACTTCGGTACAAATAAGAGTTGAAAGGATAAAAAAGTACTCCATGTCATTTTAAAAAAAAATTTCTGTAACTTGAAATTTTCTCCTTATCTTCTTATGTTTGTTTGTTTTTAATTATGCACAAAGCTACACAAGGGCTATCTGTGCCCTGCCCTCCACGGGTATCGAAACCCGGTTTCTAGCGTTGTAATTCCTCAGACATACCACTGTGCCACTGGGGGGGGGGCATCTTTTATGTGGTGTTATAATTGGTGTGAGTTTGCGGGAATGGTTAATATAGTGTTCTTG
>NW_013668641.1:60815-71840 GCF_000517525.1 Limulus polyphemus | reverse complement strand
TCTAGTTTGCGGAATGGTTAATATAGTGTCCTTGTTTGTCTTTGTATCTTTTATTCATATCCTTTACTCTAAAGAAATAATTCTCAAATTGTCTTGGGAGAGGGGGGAAAAATTGTTCCAAGATTTAGTGACAAAGTTTGGAACATTGCTAGCTAAATAAAAGCGACCAAATCTATTTTTAAGGCCAATTCTATAGATAGCAACCGTCTCACCGACATCGTCGAATAATGAACCGTCTTGAGTTTTGTTCAAGAGAGTCAGTGTCAGTTGTCATAGGTCCAGATCTACTGACAAACTTTGATATAGGACAAAAGCCCTCTGGGTGATGACTTGTGATAAAATCAAAAACAGATGTGAGATGTTATTTTCACATAACTCTGATTTAAAAATTCACAATAGAGTAACTAAGAGAAAGTAAAAAACGTGTTCGTAATCACAAATATTAGGCCTATTGATCACGAAGGTTATTTAAATCAATGCAGTGCACTCAGGTTTTTGTCTGGCAAACGATTGTTCTGAAACATTTCAGTTCCTAACATGATTTGAAAGGAGTTACCTAGCAAATCTGATATACGCGTCAAACTCTGACTCAGAATTTAGAGCTGATAATAAGATAAACACATAAGTTTGTGATTCAACCTCTGGACTTGATAGCGTAGTAGACCCGGTAAACTTTTAATCAGCAGTATAACTTAATAATGTGTAAAAGTATCTTATCTCGACATAGCAGTTTGGTTTGAAAAGGTACTTAACGTTTGACATGAAAGCATGAATTCATATTTATATATTGGTCGAAATAACTAACAGAGTATTATGTAAGAAATCTCACGTATTCGACTTGGAAAAGTCATTCATTGTTTGGTACTGTACCACAGCTACGAACTGGTGATATGGAAGAGTCATTCTTTGTTAGGTACTGTACCACAGCTACAAACTGGTGATATGCAAGAGTCATTCATTGATTGGTACTGTACCACAGCTATAAACTGGTTATATGGAAGTCATTCATTGATTGGTTCTGTACCGCAGCTACGAACTGGTGATATGCAAGAGTCATTCATTGATTGGTACTGTACCACAGCTACGAACTGGTGATATGCAAGAGTCATTCTTTGTTAGGTACTGTACCACAGCTACGAACTGGTGATATGGAAGAGTCATTCTTTGTTAGGTACTGTACCACAGCTACGAACTGGTGATATGGAAGAGTCATTCATTGTTAGGTACTGTACCACAGCTACAAACTGGTGATATGGAAGAGTCATTCATTGATTGGTACTATACCACAATTTAGAACTGGTGATATGGAAGAGTCATTCATTGATTGGTACTGTACCACAGCTACAAACTGGTGATATGGAAGAGTCATTCTATAAAACTATAGAATAACTTCCTTATTTGTAAAAATAGCATTTACAAGTTTTTCTAACCTAACTGCATGAAGAGGTATCAAATAGGTTTACGGTGTGAAAATGTTTCTAATCAAACTGTGTGAAGAGTTATAAAATCAAACAGACTCATATAATTATAGAAAAGCCTGAGAAATGAGTGAGTAGTGTAACACGAGTTGACTCTGTAATAAGTAGTACAGCACTTTATAATTTTTTAGGATTATAAATCTTTCTGTGTTATTGTCGAACTTAATACACAACTTAAAACTCAGCTAAACACTGAATCACTACTAGCTGATCCTCGTATTTATAACTGTCATCTTGATTCTGGGTACTTCGCAAAACTACAGTATTTCGTGACGTCATTATTAGAACTTTCTATGTAAGCTGGGCCCATTTTTATAAGCTTTTCGATTTAAAGTGTCAACGTGAGTTTCTCTGTCCAAAAACATCGATTTCATAGCTAATCATTTTGAGATGCTTGTCCCTAAAGTGTTAATGTGAGTTTCACTGTCCAAACATTTATTAGGAATGTTTCGATTACAAACATTGGATTATTTCCGTATTATTGTTGAACTCTGATGTCAACTTATTGGGGGGGGGGGGACTAGTAGTCCCTCAGAGAGTTAGAGTTTCAACTCTAATCGATATCGTATTTTCTCAAAGGATAGTTCTTTGCAAATCTTACAATAAAATGCAAAGCACAGTGAAACTGTCTGAGATAAAAACAATGTTTGTATTATTTTCCAAAGTCTATGTGGACACTGATAAAACAGAAAGTAATCCCATGAATAGATTATATACTAAGTCGTATATCTAGAGTCTACTGATAGTCTGTCCGTGAAAAAAAAAGTAGCTATGAAAACGGACTTGTTTTAATATGAACAGCGTAGTCTTCATTAAGTATTTGCTCTACAGTTATAAGAATTTTTACAAGATTTAAGTCGCTTGGAGATAATTTAAAATTTCTTATATACAAACTTAAACCTGACTCACTACTAGCTGATCCTCGTATTTATAATTGTAATCTTGATTCTAGCTACTTCGAAAAATTACAATATTTTGTGACGTCATATTTCTATGTACGCTGGGCCCACTTTTATGAGCTATTCGATGTTAACGCTATGCGCCCTCTAGTCAATACCTAAAGTCAAACATTGAAAATATAGCCTACAACAGTGTCTCGTACTGGTAACGAGATATGCTGAATTCAGTATAAAGAATCTTATCAACGGCGTGTAAAGCTTTAAGTTAAACCATTTCTTGTAATTATATGTATTATGTAAAAACGAGTTGTGAGCACCTTCAGTTTTGTAATTATGCATTTGTATTTTCAATAATCTATTAATACTGAAAGGTAAGCAAAAATAAAAGATCCCAACAATTTTATGAAAACGATTTATTAGGATATTGCAAGTACTCCTCACTTCATGAAATATGGCACTTACACAACACCGTATTTCACAAACACATAGAAGTGAACTCATATTTCAACAAATTCTGAGAAGACGTAAAATTACGGCACGCCTTGGGGGAGAGATAAACAGAGATGAATGAGAAGTCAATATTTTAAAAGTCATTTCGTTCAAAAATATTGTCAATATTTTTTTATTAAGTTAAACTGAAACACGATAATATATTCCATCATTGGCTAGAAACTAGTTCCTTTTAGTTTCCCGAAGAATTCTACAGTAATGCTACGCAGTGTTAGCCACCGCAAATAGTAAATTGCGTATTAAGTCATTAACGATAAATACGTATCTGGAATCCTACGTGTTACTGATAAATAAATGAATTACTGTGAGCCACCGGTAAACTATGCAAGATTATAGAAACATTTTAAATGATAACAATGAAAAGATAAAATTCTAAAATTATTTCTTACCCTATGGTCTCAATTTTATATAAGAATATTTTGTTTGATGCAGATAGCCCTGCGCAGTGAAATATTGGTTATGCAATCTTTGATTATAGATTAAATAATTAATGCTAGAAAGTCTGGAAGGAAAGTAGTGTATATGTATATATATATCGGAGTAAGTGATCATTTGTTAATTGTTTATCAACACAAGAATTGTTGGAAATAAGAATAAAAATGTCCCCTGCAGCAATCTCATCGATACAAAGTAACTATTTGATCAATTTTTAACTTCTCTGATACAAAGTAACTATTTGGTCAATTTTAAAAATCCCTGATACAAAGTAACTATTTGATCAATTTTTTAAATTCCCTGATACAAAGTAACTATTTGATCAATCTTTAAATTCCCTGATACAAAGTAACTATTTGATCAATTTTTAAATTCCCTGATACAAAGTAACTATTTGATCAATTTTTAAGTTCTCTGATACAAAGTAACTATTTGATCAATTTTTATGTTCCCTGATACAAAGTAACTACTTGATCAATTTTTAAGTTCCCTGATACAAAGTAACTATTTGATCAATTTTTAAATTCCCTGATACAAAGTAACTATTTGATCAATTTTTAAATTCCCTGATACAAAGTAACTATTTGATCAATCTTTAAATTCCCTGATACAAAGTAACTATTTGATCAATTTTTAAAGTTCCCTGATACAAAGTAACTATTTGATCAGTTTTTAAGTTCCCTGACAGTTTGTACTACACCTAATACGAGATTACTGATACGTAAGGGCAAAACAAATTGTGTGAGATGAAATACCTGTTACGTGAATAGTTTGTGAAATATGCTCGTCTGCTCAATGATAAGTTACAGCTTCATAGCCTATTCTTGGTGATTTTTTTCGCGTGCTTAATTTCAAGTCATGGCTCACATACCGTATTTATATTTTGTTTGTTGTTGTGAAGCACAAAGCAACACAATGGTCTATCTGTGCTATACCAATCTGGGTCGAAACCCAATTTTGAGCGATGTAAGCCTGCATGCAAACTTAACATTATCATGAATAAGCCCCATATTCTGATTGATTTTCTCATATTCTTAATGTTAATACACAGCTATCATGGCGTATTCTTGCTTGCGATTTTTTTCCCTCACCAAAACGTGTAATTTCAATGAAGAAAAGAATGAATCTGTGAATGACGTAGAGGACCAATTCTTTCATTCGCTACTTTACAGTAGACTAGTTTCGCCGACTTCACGGCTCATCAGTACTGGTTGAGAGAGCCTTATATTGTGGTAAGATGTAAACAATTTACTCACCACTAGTAACCTAAAATATATTTAATGTGTGAGTAATAGGTGATTATTCACAATTAATTACTCATTATTATTGATTTTCTCGCGTGCTTAATGTTAAGGCATAGCACGGCTATCATCATCTATGTTTGTTGGTTTTCCTCGTACTTAATGCTAATTGATAGCCTTCAAAGCGTAATCGCGTTAGTTTTCTCATAGTCAAATAAAAAATAGTTTGATATTTACACTGAATAGTTCTGTGCTTAAATATTCACAGATTTTACTTATCTTTGAACGTTCCCAATATGCGATAAAAAAAAAGTTAAACGTTTAACTTGATCTGCTTCAGTACCAAAAAAAAAAGGTGGTCAAATTTAGCTATGTTAATGAGCGATTAACTGATCCTTTGTTGTTAAAATGTAATGCAGTTTTTCTCGAAAGTTTCATGTGTTTTTCTAGTGAATAAGTACGAGCAGACAAGATTCCAATTATCCTATGAAGTCATTCGGTTTCTTTTGGATGTTCGCGAAAATCCACACAAGGGCTATCTGCGCTAGCTGTCCCTAATTTTGAACTGATAGACTAGAGGGAAGGCAAACACCAAACGCCAACTCTTGGGTCGGTTTAATAGAAAAGTGGAACTTGCCTATCACTCTTATAAGGCGATTTTGTTTTTACGGCAACGAGAAGCAACCTATAAACTCAAATCCCCAATTTGGCACAATAATCGTTAGAACACGCCTGCTCTGCTGTGTGATGAAAGGATACAACTATACCACTGAAAAATGACTCTCACAAAGCATATCCCAACGTAAAGGGCACCTATAAATAAGTGTCACGTGACAGCTTTAATTCTGAATTCCATTCACAGCAACAACAACAAGAGTAAATTAACGGATAAGATTAATGTGTTTTTAAACTACGCAAAAAAAATAATAAAACTACTGGAAACGAACGACTAGTTTTACCTATGCCAAGTTGTTTCTTTGTATCCAAATAAGCACGAAGCTACACAGACTTACGCTTTGCCATTGTGGAGGGGGTACCCATGTCTTGACTTAAACTTATCCAACAAAAAAAAAAAACGTGTTAAACTGGTAAGACAAATAAAATAACACCAAAAATGTTCACAGAAGATGAACATGATCTCCTCATAATTTGGTTATTTGTAGAATTTATCAATACAGTAAACTTCTTTTTATTCAATTGTGCAATAACATTTTGCAATTATGTTACCCCCCCCCCCTTCTCTACAAGACATTTGTCGGGCTTGCACATTAAGACAAAAAATGGCTAGAGGTATAATTGATCCTAACTTAACTTTGAATGTGTGAGCTTATAATATCTGGTTATTAACTTAGTCGTAGGAAGGGGCACGGGGGATCACTGACCCCCCCTGAATTTTCCAAAAGAACAAAAAATTACTAGATATGAAAATTATTCTTCTATGTAATTGGAAAATCATAAGGTATTTGTATTTCGATTTCATAATTTTTTCAAACTTGAGTTACTTGACCCTCCCTAATTTTTTTTCTGCGGGCGCTCTTGCTTATTCGTATTTCTCTTCCAAAAATGGCTAGAGGTATAATTGAACCTAACTTAACTTATAATATCTGGTTATTAATTTATTCGTATTTATCTTCCATTTGTTTACATGAATCGATAACATGAAAAGTATTATAACGATTTCAAAACCTCAAACCAATAATGACTCACTATCTTTAGTTACTTTCGGTTAACTCTGGAATAAAACGTCAGATGAACAATAAAAATAATTACTTATAACATAATAGTGAAATTATTCCTTTTCTCCTCCTATAGGTTTATAACTTAGAATACTAACTGCAAATTTATTTAATCTTCGGTCCAAACCACAACAAAAAAAGTGTTTGTGTTTTCTTATAGCAAAGCCACATCTGGTTATCTGCTGTGTCCACGATGGGAATCGAATCCCTGAACTTAGCATTGTAAATCCGAAGACTTACTGCTGTCCCACCGGGGGACAACAAAAAAAAGAGAGAAAGAGAGAGAGCATCACGCCTTTGTAAAATCAGTTTGTGCAATTTTCGACTGTCTGCTTAATAAACTATGTATACATAAGTAATTAATTGTTTAATTTATGCCAGACTAACAAATACTTTAAAGTGCTATGACGTAGTTAATTGAATCCACTTTTTATTGTGGGGAGGAGATGTTTGAAAAAACAATACATATATATATATATGGATAAGAATAGAACTTGTATAACCTATTGCATACGGTAGGCTTTGTAATTTGAAAGATCATGAGCATCTCGTAGGAACGTTTTGACTAGTACGAGCACACTTTTCATAAAGGCTTTGTGATTTAATACCTGCCTTCAGTTTCCATTTTGTTACTCTAATATAAATAGTTTTATTGTCATCTGTACGTTAGCTAAAATAAAAATACTGCTACAAAATACTAAATAGTATTGTAACTAGAACTTATATTTCAGTTTCTTTTACCTTACTTTATCATTCTTATAACCGAAAAGTAGAAAGCAGAAGATAAGGTTTCCAGCTGATACTAAAGTCGGGCCGAGTACAATAACAAGTAAATTCTTTTTCATGGCGCCTGTTGCAAGATACGGCTTTCAAATAGTATTTAACCTGACTATTTTACGAAAACTCATCTATCAATGTCACCGAAGTGAACGAATGAGCGATTTATTAGACGAAATAAAGAAATGACCCCTCCGTGCACGATAGGAAAGTAAAGCTTGATTTGTCTGCTTTCCACTCTGTGTTTCTTCAACGTTGTAGTTTAATAATTCTCTTGCATGTTAGACCTGAGGATGAACAGTGACGAGAGAGATGCGGTTACCATAGCAACGGATTCTGCATCTTGCGTGATGTACCTGTTTTTCCGTTATCGTAACTGCCTGGTAACCGTAGCGACAGCCGCAGAGTGAAACAGACTGAAACAAATCATTTTCATATAAAAGTAAATGCGCAGGTCTTAATATTTAATGTTTAAAATAAGTTACTTATTCTTCAATAAATTATGTAAGAATATTTGATTAAATAAGCAGCTGCAGAGCCCTTCTTTATGTAATGTGAATAATAGTGTAAGTTTTAAGAACGAAAATAACCTTATTCGTATACGCAGTACTTATAAATGTGATAATCAAGTCATCTAAGGACCGTGAAATACGTCTGTAATGCTAACTTATTATCTAACTATTTTTAGCTTCGAAAAATCTGTGCTCATAAGTTAGCGTTTCAGTTTTGAATAAAGGACGATATAGATTTGCACATTCGTTTTAAAACTCCCCTACTGTTTCATACATCAGATCGACTAAGGTTTTGGTTTGTTTGTTTGTTTAAAGTGAAGCACAAAGCTACACAATGGGCCATCTGTGCTCTGACCACCACGGGTATCGAAACCCGGTTTCTAGCGTTGTAAGTCCGCAGACATACCGCTGTGCCACTGGGGGGCAAAGGTTTTGGTATCCCTCAATCATAGATGATCTATGATCCCTCAAGCATAGATCTATAATTTGAATTCCAGGGAACCACAAGAATCTATTCTTTAATCACATGCATGACCTTTTAATCGTCTACTTCTGACGGCTAGTTCCACGGTGAAACGGCGGTAAGTCTATGAACCTACGACGCTAAAATCCGGGGTTTGATTCTCCGCGGTGGACGCAACAGATAGTCCAATGTGGCTTTGATCTACAACAAAATTCTGACCGCTAATTACCCTTTTAAATTACAGGAATTTTCTCCATCAGAACTAGACAAAAGCAAGTATTAATTTATTTATTTTTATTCGTCTTTGGCTTGCGTTTCTACATGATATGGCCCCCCAGTGGCACAGCGGTATGTCTGCGGACTTACAACGCTAGAAACCGGGTTTCGATACCTGTGGTAGGCAGAGCACAGATAGCCCTTGTATAGCTTTGCGCATAATTAAAATAAACAATAAACTACATGATATGAAAAAAAGAAAAATATGTTTAACCCACAGATTATTATACTGTTCACTAACGCTTTCGTCTTCATTAAGTAATTTCATGTTTTCGTCTGTTACAACACTCGGTGTAAAGAACTGACCACAAAAATTGAGTGGAATCATTTATTTCCTGTATAAAATATGTACAGGACTCAAACAGTTACTAATGGTATTAATTCCAATATTAATTTTATTTGTGTTTATCTTTTTGGGTGGAATCTTTGTTATTATGGACTCTGTAACCAACAAAGTCTTAGATATAAAAAACAAATATGGCGCATAAATAGTTTAGTCGTAAGCCACCGTCCGTCATGATGACTCAATAACTGGGCTTCGAAGTGCTTTGAGGTGTCTGGACCTTAAGTATTAACCGTGTGTTTCACTGTCCGAAAACCCAGACTTGATGCCTAGTCATTGTGAAATGCTTGGCTATAAAGTATTAATGTGAGTTTCGCTGTCCAAAACCTCAGACTTGACTTCTAATCATTTTGAGGTGCTTGGCCCTAAAGTGTTAACCGTTTATTTCACTGTCCAAAAAACACCGGCTTGATGCCTAGTCATTTTGAGATGCTTGGTTCTAAAGTGTTAACATGAGTTTCGCTATCCAAAAACATCAACTTTATGCCTAGTCATTTTTATATGCTTGGCCCTAAAATATTAAAGTGAGTTTCGCTGTTCACAAACACCGTCATGGTGCCTAGTTATTTTGACGTGCACAGCCCTAAATTGTTAACGTGAGTTTCACTGTTCAAAAACACCGACTTGGTCCCTAGTCATTTTAAGGTGCTTGGCCCTAAAGTGTTAACGTGAGTTTCGCTATCCAAAAACAACAAGTTGGTGCTTAGTCATTTTGAGTTACTTAGCCCTAAAGTGTTAACATTAGTTTCACTGTCCAAAAACACCGACATGGTGACTAGTCATTTTAAGGTTCTTAGCTCTAAAGTGTTTACGTGAGTTTCACTACCCCCAAAACATCGACCTGATGGCTAGGTATTTTGGCGTGCACGACCCTAAAGTTTCGCTGTCAAGAAACATCAGCCTTGTACCTAGGTATTTTGGCGTGCACGGCCCTAAAGTGTTAATGTAAGTTTCGGTGTTCAGAAACAGCAAATGTAATACGTGACATATTTCTTCTTTTAATAAAAACCGTTAAGTGTTATAGTTAAATATAGTTAAGTGTTACAGTTAACAAAAGTTGTAATTTATGTAATATATTTTTATTTCTTAATTCATCTGTATTCGTCTAGTGTAGTTTTTAATTTTGCTACTTTTATTGGTGGAAAACAATTTGTATAGAAGCTTATTAATACATCACCAGATGTATATATAAGAAGGAAAAACTTCGCGGTTGATTCATCAAAGTCCCTGAAACTCTGAAAACCACTAAAATATTGTAGTATCCAATAATTAACAAAAAGTTTAAAATTCAAACATTAATATCTTTAGCCGTTGATTCGTCGAAATCATTTAAACGTTTCAATATAAATACATCATTATTGGCTTACAATAGCTTCAACTAAAAGCCTGTTTCAAAAGCTAAAGCCAGTAAATCAGTCGTGTTCCTTGTATTTACTTCAATAAGAACCATATAAAGATATATCTCTGTTGTTAGAAGAGATTTGGATAAATGAAATGTTCCTACCTGTTTTGATAGAGTGGGACAACATTTCGGCTTCTATACTTAGGCCTTCGACCTGAAGAAGACCTCAAAATACAAGGTGAAACGTCATCCCAAGTACTATATATAAGCAGGTAGGAGCAGTCAAATCTTTATCGTGTCTGCATTGCCTATAATATCCTTGGAACGACGTCTCTATTATTTATTCATAGATGACTGGTTTATGTAACCGACGTTCAGCTGATATTCGTGCCCATTTATTTGACGGTTTCACTGTTCTTTATTGAACACCCAAATTAGTCAAGTACGATTTCATTCAGTTGGTTTTTAACCCCGCACATTTTTTTTTTAAATGTAGTTAAATGTTGGGAATTTTACATCATTTAATGCACACAAAATTATTTAAGTAAAATTTGTAGTATCTAATATCTCTACAGGACAACGTTTCATTTCATATTCATCTGGTCACTTTATTGTCAACACCAGAACTATACATACCTAGAGGAGAAATATGTGGAATTGAACTTATTAAGTTGTCTTTTTTAAAACTTTTGAAAGATTAGGTCTTTAATGTCATTGTGACTTGCTAATTAATACTTTATTTCTAACTACAAAGAAAGAAAAACTAGACCCATGTAAAAAAACTATTAGATACGTTTGCATTAATCTTGAGTAATCAGAATTTTACAAAGAAATGTTGTCTGTTTACAGATCACGTATGTACCACGCTGCATTAATCTTGAGTAATCAGAATTTTACAAAGAAATGTTGTCTGTTTACAGATCACGTATGTACCACGCTGCATTAATCTGGAGTAACCAGAATTTTACAAAGAAATGTTGTCTGTTTACAGATCACGTATGTACCACGCTGCA
>NW_013668641.1:58857-59998 GCF_000517525.1 Limulus polyphemus | reverse complement strand
AGGATAAAGTTACATTGGTAAACTATATATCTCTAAATGAAGATGTTTCTTACGAGGATAAAGTTACATAGTAAACTATATATCTCTAAATGAAGATGTTTCTTACCAGGATAAAGTTACATAGTAAACTATATATCTCTAAATGAAGATGTTTCTTACCAGGATAAAGTTACATAGTAAACTATATATTTCTAAATGAACATAAGCAGTATTACAGCACTGTTAAGGCGTGCCTAAAATACTGTAAAATTTACACTATTGGCAAGAGTAGCTCGGCACATAAATGACAGGATAACAGGTAATTTACACTATTGGCAAGAGCAGCTCGGCACATAAATGACAGGATAACGGGTAATTTACACTATTGGCAAGAGCAGCTCGGCACATAAATGACAGGATAACGGGTAATTTACACTATTGACAAGAGTAGCTCGGCACATAAATGACAGAATAACAGATAATTTACACTACTGGCAAGATGGCTTGGCATACAAATGACAGGATAACGGGTAATTTACACTACTGGCAAGAGTAGCTTAGCACATAAATGACAGGATAACGAGTAATTTTTTTCCTGAACGTTATACCTTATCTCAAACTACACTTCTGGAAATGTAATCCTATGAATGACATCACAAAACCAAAATTAAACAGCGAGCTGCCAAAGGACCAAACACCTCAACTGAAAGTGTTACCACCTAATATTCTTACTATGTCCATCTTCCATCCTTAACAAGCCGCTACCAGCCAACCAGCCCCCATTCACTATATACCTACTTCTATAAGTGTACGTATTTTTAATAAGCAGGAAAATGAAACACAAAAAAATAAGGTATCAAAAAGATGACGACTACAGGCTAATCAGGACTTAGCCTGTGGTCGTCGGTTCAATATATAAATGTACTCATCTTCTATAAACGTATATATCGTTTCAGTTTAATCAATATATTATCTTGATAATCATACATATAATTGTGGATTAGTGCTTACAACGTTTAAATAGTTATTAAAAAGAAAATTATCGACCTCGAAGCCATCTTGGAAAAAAACTCGTTATTTCCGTCAATTTAAATCCAGGCTTAGCAACTACTTTACATTGCCTCTGGCTTAGCAACTACTTTACATTGCCTCTGGCTTAGCA
>NW_013668641.1:52070-58363 GCF_000517525.1 Limulus polyphemus | reverse complement strand
ACATTGTATTTCTTCTGGCTTAGCAACTACTTTACATTGCCTCTGGCTTAGCAACTACTTTACATTGCCTCTGGCTTAGCAACTACTTTACATTGCCTCTGGCTTAGCAACTACTTTACATTGCCTCTGGCTTCTGCATGTGGTATTTTTAGTATATCTTACAAAAGTGGGTTATGGTAGTAAATATGACTGACCGATAAAACACAAATAGAGGTTGACTGTTTTCTTGATCTGATCTGTAAATATTCAAACCGATGCTATCAGTAGGGCACATGAAGTTGGCAAGTTACCAAGTGAGAAATGGCACGTTCTGGTGGTGTAAAACTAAAAATCGTGATCTGCACGTGATGTAAAAATTCGGTCTGTCTTTGAATATGTTTGCGATATCTGATTCGTCTTTTTTTAACTCACGTGCGAAGTTTAGTTGCATTTTGTATTGTTGCTGTATGTTCATGACGCTATATGTTTCCCATTGCTGGAATTTATCATACAGGTATAAAAACAGAATGTAATAAAGAAAAACCTGAATACTTATTGACCATATCATTATAAACAAGATATGGTGAGATGGCAAATCGTGAAACAAAACCATAAATACGTTATTCTTATTTACGGTAGTTGTAATAAAAACATGATTTATAGGCGTGTTTTAATATTACATCCAACACAGTGCTAGATTTTCCGAACTATTTAATTTTCCTACACAGTGCTTGATGTATCGAATTACTGAGACTAATAGATGATTTGGTTAGTCAAATGAATAGCAGATAATTTAGTTGTTATATGTTAAACGTTCTACTTTATTTTGTGTAACACTGGGAACAATGTATTTAGTGTGTAACTATAACAGGAAAACTGTTTATGTAACGATACTGTAAATATTAATAATCCAACATCTCTGTCATCGTGTGATAGAAAATATGTGAGTTACATGACAATTCAAAACACAAAACAAAACCGTGACTTCTGTGATGCTATAATACACACTGTTTTATAGTAAGTTCCCTTACTTTTCACAACGTGTTGTTCTTTTTCACTCACGTTACTTAGTTAAGGATAAACTTTACTTTTTAAGTGAATATCCTTAGAGTCGATCCCACCATAAAGAGCAGCTTCATGTATATAAATTTCACAGGTGAACAATGCGTGTAAGTGTCTTTTGTTTATAGCAAAGCTACTAAGGTTATTTACCATCGTCCCTAATTTTGAACTACCGACCAATAGGTAGGTAACCGGCCGGCATCATCCACCGCCAACTCTTGGGCGACTGTTTTACCAACGAATAGTGGAATTGGCTATCACATTATAACGCACCCATAGGTGAAAGTACGAACATCACCAGCTTCGGGTTTCGATCCCGCAATTCCCAGTTGAGCGCCTTAACCACAAGGCCATTCAGTCCCACAGGTGAACAAACTGCATAGTGTTTTACAAGGTGCTCAAGTGATTTAAATATGATATGAAAAAAATGCATGCAATCTTTTATAGAAAATTAACAAAAAACGTAATTCATTATCCATGTTTAAGATATTACCGCAGTATGGTAAGAGTATATAATATATATATATATATATATATTTATAATATTAGGTAACAAAACCTATATCATGACCAACTAAGGACAGCACTTCAGCACTTTCACTTTTCATCAGCCCGGAATATTACATGACTTTATGATGGTCACTTCTCGTCGGCCCAGGATATTACATGACTGTAATGATGGTCACTTCTCATCGACCCAGATATTACATGACTGTGGTGATGGGTCGCTGGGTCACTTCTCATCAGCCACAGAATATTACATGACTGTAATGGTGGATTACCTCTCATCGGCTCAGAATATTACATGTCTGTAATGATGGGTTACCTCTCATCTGCCCAGAATATTACATGGCTGTAATGTTAAATTACTTCTCATCGGCCCAGGATATTACATGACTGTAATGATGGGTTACCTCTCATCGGCCCAGGATATTACATGACTGTGATGATGGGTCGCTGGGTCACTTCTCATCAGCCCCAAAATATTACATGACTGTAATGATGGATTACTTCTCATCAGCACAGGATATTACATGACTGTAACGATGGGTTACTTCTCATCGACCCAGGATATTACATGACTGTGATGATGGGTCGCTGGGTCACTTCTCATCAGCCCCAAAATATTACATGACTGTAATGATGGGTTACCTTTCATCAGCCCAGGATATTACATGACTGTGATGATGGGTCGCTGAGTCACTTCTATTCAGCCCCAGAATATTACATGTCTGTAATGATGGGTCACCTCTCATCAGCCCCAAAATATTACATGACTGTAATGATGGGTTACCTTTCATCAGCCCAGGATATTACATGTGAGTGCAATAATGTCCATATGAGCAGGAAAGCCAATAACCAGTACAAATATATTACAGTTTGTTTATGTACACACATACACACCCCTTTAGCTTTTCATTAGGAAGGAGATTTTGAAATAATTTAGTTGAATTTATTACCAGTGTTTCTTACCTTTCTTCACCTTGGAATTACCGATGGAGTTCATCAGATTTTTTAACATTTGGTTTTTCTAAAATATTTAGGCAAGACATTGTTTGTGTTTTCATGACTTTGTTTGTTACAGGATTACTAGTAACGTCTGAGTTAAATAAAAAAATACCATCAATATTCCAATTAATCCCACTAATTACTGTTTAATATTGAACACAGAAAATGTGTGATTTCACCCAATTATTTTGGTGAGCTTTCTACAGTGAGTGTTATAACAAGCAGGAACATAAAATTATTCAATATGTGGACCCCGCTGATAAAGAAACAAGTCGATAACTTGAAGGCTAAAACTTTCTAAGATTCTGGCGGAAAACTATTTCTATATCATTGGCTTAGCTGATCTAATAAGATCCAACTTTGCTTGAAACTGCTATTCTAATCTGATCCTGGCAAAAGTTTTCTTTGCACAATATAATCTTATATTATTTAGTTTTACAGTTTACCGAACTGAAAGAAACAGTAAATCTGGATGCTAGATCTAGCCATATAGTTCTTTTCCAATGAAAACAACGCGCGCGTGTGGGTGTGTGTGTGTGTGTGTGTGTGTGAATGAAAAATATGCCACTATATTTCTATTACTTTTAGGATTTATTTCCTGGCGAAATGGATTAGCTTTCTTGAAATATCCTTAAGAAAAAGAAAATATTTTTACCCGTATTTTTTGTAAAATATTACTGTTATTTCCATTTTACCTCCTCTAGCGCCCCCAGTGGCACAGCGGTATGCGTGCGGACTTTACAACGCTAGAATCCGGGTTTCGATACCCGTGGTGGGTAGAACACGGATATCCCATTGTGTAGCTTTATGCTTAATTACTAACAAACCTCCTCTAGTATTTGAATAAATTGGAATAATTTATCTATCTCGTGCTTTAAAGATCAACCTTCTACCTTAGGCTAAACCAAACCTGTTTTCTTCATAGATTGTGTGGTATGATAACATCATACCTTTACACTTCGTACACTTATAATAATGAAAGTATTCAGAGTTACGTAAAATTTCATAATTCCATATTTGTTTTGGGGTGTCATTTTTTTTAACAGTTTTATGGAACTTATATCTAAGTGATGATACAGAAAATACTGCAGCAAACCTATTAGTGTCTTTACCAGTACAATTACAACCCTTTGATCTTACTAACATTGATCTACTTGGATTTAAATAGTGACATGAAAATCTGAGATTCGTTGGAGGATGATCCTTTATTGCACATTGGATGAGGATTTAATATTTTACATCAATGTACGTAAAGTCATCTTATTTATCCTCTGGTCCATATAAGGGTCATTCCTGATAATGTATTAGCATTGAAGTAACACATAAGTTTGTATTAGTACACCATAAATATATCTGTTTATCACAAGTCCAAATTAAAAAAAAAGTATATCTTTAGTTCAAATGTAAAAAATATGTATATCTTTAGTTCAAATGTATTAAATTCGGATGTTTTAGTACAAATATTTTAAATCTATATACCTTGTCCGAATATATACAATCTGTATAGCTTTAATACAAATGTATTAACTTTGATGTTTTAGTCCAAAATACATTAAATTTATATATCTAATCCAATTATATTAAATCTCCATATCTTTAGTCCAAATATACCAAATCTGTATACATCAAGTCGGAATGTACAAAATTGACATATTTCAGTTTAAATGCATTACATCTGTACATCTTTAAACTAATATAATCCTATTTACCGTCAACATATATATATATTCAACTTTTTTACGCAGGACTGAATAAGCATTGGACCTCAAAGACGAAAAGTAGAACATTTTTGTCATTCAAGTGGATTTAATATTATACCGCTTCATAGTCGTAAATTCAAGAGGTAGCCAAAACTCAAACACTAACAATATTTTTTGTGATAATGTCACAAAATGTGAATTTTTAGTAAATGTAAAACGTAAATTTTTGTGCACATTAAACGCTCATTTTCAAAAGCAAGATTACTTTTTCATTTCTTTTTTTTTCAGATTTTCACACATAAATATACAAGAGCAATCCACACTAGCTGTTCATTAATTTTGAACTGATAGGCTAGAAAGGAGACAGTTAATTAACAGCACCCACCGCCAGCTCTTTGGTTACTCTTGAGGGACAGAATAGTAAGATTTTACCATCATTCTTATAGCATACCCTCGACCCCAAACTGCTGTGCACGATTTTGCAGCAACGAGACGCGAACAATGGACCTTCGGATTCATAGTCCGGCATGCTCATTTCTAGGGCAAATATAAGTTTCCATATTGGCGTTGTTAACTTAGTCATCTTATGTAACAAAAGTAACTAAATAGGTTTACTGACAAGAATAACTCTATATAAAACTTTAAGTATATACTAATCTATCCAGTTAGTAAAAGTAAAAATTCAGTAAATCAATTAATTTTTTCGTTCTTCCTTTATTCTTTTTTTTTCTTTTCAGATAATAGGAGGGAGGAATTTTCTGTTGTATTTCCATTCATATCTCGTATGATCATACAAACCGGAAGTAATATCTACTTAACCGGAAACGATAAACGCATGCAACTACATATACGATACAATTACAGTTAACAGTTATTACCTCTGATAAATGTACACATAGTACTTTGCTGTACGGAACTTAGACAAGCTCGTCTTGTTTTGTCAATTAAAAATTCTATTCGCTTTACGAAAATCGTTATTTACCATTTCTGTACTTTCAGTTTTGCTTCCAAATGTCTGCCAATGTTGGTATTGCTCAGCTTTCTAAATATAGCTTCTTGTCTTATGATGTAAACGCAATGTGCATTTCCGTTATATCCTATTTAGAAAAAAGCACTACAATAATCACATCCCGTAGAATACACCCTAGTTGCCATATATACATATAAACCCACGTTAAGATATTGCTTCATATTCCTTAAGGTACACCCTGGTTGTCATATATATACAGATATACCTGTTAAGATATCGCTTTTTAAGTAAACGAATAAAAATGGATTTTCGTGTTTTCAGGAAGGGCTATTTATGCATAATATAAAGCGTTCGTTCTTCTATTAGCTTGCAAAACTCCGTTATTTTACTAACAATTTACATGTTGCTCAGAATCGAAAATGTACCAGAACTTAATGACTCTGTTTGGAAGACATCCAGAGAATGATTTTTCGAAAGTTTAAGAACCCCGAGTTCTATTTTAAATTCATCTGACTATAAAGCAAATGATCCGTGAAAACAGAAACTACATCATTTCTCTTAGGCAATAAAGTTTTGATTTCTTCTCTAAGCTCGTTTATTTTTTTATAGACCACGACTGTGTAAACAGCTGTTTGTCTTTCAATAAATTACAGGGTTATTGTTGTGTGTTCATTATTAACTAAAACTGGCTGAGGTTTTATCTGTTAATAATTTATAGGGCTATTGTTGTGTGCTCATTGTTAACTAAAACTGGTAGAGGTTTTATCTGTTATAATTTGTAGGTTTATTGTTGTGTACTCATTGTTAACTAAAACTAGTAGAGGTTTTATCTGTTAATAATTTATAGCGTTATTGTTGTGTGTTCATTGTTAACTAACACTAGTAGAGGTTTTATCTGTTAATAATTTATAGCGTTATTGTTGTGTGTTCATTGTTAACTAACACTAGTAGAGGTTTTATCTGTTAATAATTTATAGCGTTATTGTTGTGTGTTCATTGTTAACTAAAACTAGTAGAGGTTTTATCTGTTAATAATTTATAGCGTTATTGTTGTGTACTCGTTGTTAACTAAA
>NW_013668641.1:35262-51429 GCF_000517525.1 Limulus polyphemus | reverse complement strand
TGTGTGCTCGGTGTTGACTAAAACTAAGACAAGCAGCTGTTTTGTCTTTCAACAAATTACAGCGTTATTGTTGTGTGCTCGGTGTTGACTAAAACTAAGACAAGCAGCTGTTTTGTCTTTCAACAAATTACAGCGTTATTGTTGTGTGCTCGGTGTTGACTAAAACTAAGACAAGCAGCTGTTTTGTCTTTCAACAAATTACAGCGTTATTGTTGTGTACTCAGTGTTGACTAAAACCAAGACAGATGTTTTGTCTTTCAGTAAGTTACTGCGTTATTGTTGTCTACTCATTGTTAATTATAACCAAGAGTGGCAGCTGTTTTGTCTTTCAATAAGTCACAGGGTTATTGTTGGGTACTCATTGACCAGTAGATAAATCAAAACTTCCCAACTATTTTTTAGCTGATTTCCACGGTCAACTAGGAAGATTAAAAGAGAATCTAGTGCACGTGACTTGAAGAAAAATAGGACTAAATCACGGCAATGTTGTGTGTGAGGACTCTGGTAGTGAAACCTAACAGTAGAATATTTGTACAACTGTGGATACTAAAAGTTCTAGCTATTGCATTTTCTGGTTTTGTTTTTCTGATAACGAATATCGTAGCCAAGATGCTCTATAACGTAGTTCAAAACACAATTTCTAACGTCTCAAGGAAAACTGGAACACTATTGAGACATTCCCTCTTACTTAGCACCATTTCCATATATAGAAAACTTTGTGATAAACGTTTAACCACCTGTTTATGGTTTTAACTACTAATATAGTTTAAAATGCCTTGTTCGTGTAAGTATAACCAAACTTAGTTCAAACAATAGTCACTAAATACAGGACTTTAACTGCCACAGTGTAAATTCAACAATTGTTTTTGAGAAAAGGGGAGGACACGAACGAGCACCTACAGACAAGATTAAAAATCTTAATATACTCTCAAGAGAATCTAAATAAATGTTAACATTTACCTGCGCCTGCGCGAGACATTCAGTATCGACTTCTACTAAACCCCATTTTAGGTGTGTAAACCTACCAGTAGAAAGCGTGCTAGTACTAAGTGTAGCATCATATCCATATTACAATCACGTAACATCAGAAAATTCTCTTTAAAACAGTATCTTAAAGGAAGAAATCAAGTAAAATCACAACGTCTGAAGAACATATAACTTACTGAAATAAATTCGTAGTGTGCTAACAATATCTTAAATTAGATTAAATAATATATATATATATAGCGCCATCTAGTTTATTTTATTATTCTACCCAAAGTACATCATAAAGGTTTTTAACTTTTTTCCCAGGAGGCTGTGCTTTTCCTCAGTTTGATTTCTTTCGTGTTCTTACACTACTATAGAAACAACAGCAGCAGAGCGCAGAACGTGATAATCTGATAAAGCCGTGTCAATATGTGATCCTGAAGAGAACAAAAGATCCCGTATTGATCAAAGGAGAATGAATAAAGAAATTCAACTTGTATTAAAACAAAAACTATTTAATTCTGTGTACATACGAGTTTTATTAAGTCGTGGTCTACTGGTACTTCTCTAGCTTTGTGCGTTCGTGTAAAGTAACGTACAGAGTTGATGACATGTTTAATTTCTACTGTATATAGTCACAGTTTTCGAAAAGTTTAAAAATCCCAAAGACATTGGTCATGTTTAACACTTAAGTTTCGACAAATGCTTTGAAACTCAGTGCTTATCTAACATCAAATAGATTGTAAAATTAAACGGTTCTAATGATATTTTTGTTTGATCTAATTAATTTAACTAACTTATATTTTCTTGTTGAATTGATATTTATCGTGAAACAAAGCTATTTAATAGGCTATACACAATATATCCATCGCGGGAATCTAACACCAAATTTTAACACTATATAAGCTCTCAAGCTTACCGCTGAACTACCAAGTAGGACACTTCTTGTTGAACATTTTCTTGAAAATTACCTTTTTTTTATTATAACTAATACAAAACTGTTTTCTCGTTGTTTACAGTTATAGTCGAATCCACTGATCTGTTGGGGGATGACGATGATGTCATTGTTCATCTTATTTGTGTATTAAAAAAAAAGATAACCACTCACTGTCACCTATATGTATATTATTGGCTTCACAACTTCTTGCCAATAAAATCCAGAAGAGAAATAAAAACATAAAACAATCGTTTGGGATTTAGGATGTTTTGAACTTTTGACATAAACTACCCTTGGATATAGATATATTGTTTCGCAACGTAAAATTATATTTATGTGTTCAGATTAGTAATGAAACTTGAAGCACAAGCAGTGATTGAATATAACAAATCAGAATGTTGTTTTTTTTATTTCAGATACGGGGACATGGTACCCGCTACCATCATGGGAAAGGTTGTAGGTGGTGTCTGCTCCTTGAGTGGTGTGCTTGTAATCGCACTACCAGTTCCAGTTATTGTGTCGAACTTTTCACGTATTTATCACCAAAGTCAGCGAGCGGATAAACGTAAAGCACAGAAGGCAAGTAAATCGTTGATGTATGTATGGATAGAGTTTTGGTGCCATTCAACAATTATTATCGTTAATGTATATATGTATGGATAGAGTTTTGGTGACATTAAACAACATTTATCGTTGATGTATGTATGTATGTATGGATAGAGTTTTGGTGACATTCAACAACATTTATCGTTGATGTATGTATGTATGGATAGAGTTTTGGTGACATTCAACAACATTTATCGTTGATGTATGTATGGATAGAGTTTTGGTGTCATTCAACAATTATTATCGTTGATGTATGTATGGATAGAGTTTTGGTGCCATTCAACAATATTTATCGTTGATGTATGGATAGAGTTTTGGTGCCATTTAACAATTATTATCGTTAATGTATATATGTATGGATAGAGTTTTGGTGACATTCAACAACATTTATCGTTGATGTATGTATGGATAGTTTTGGTGCCATTCAACAATTATTATCGTTGATGTATGTATGTATGGATAGAGTTTTGGTGCCATTTAACAATATTTGTCGTTGATGTATGTATGTATGGATAGAGTTTTGGTGCCATTCAACAACATTTATCGTTGATATATATATGTATGGATAGAGTTTTGGTGCCATTTAACAATATTTATCGTTGATGTATGTATGTATGGATAGAGTTTTGGTGCCATTTAACAATATTTATCGTTGATGTATATATGTATGGATAGAGTTTTGGTGACATTCAACAACATTTATCGTTGATGTATGTAAGAATGGCACCAAAACTCTATCCATACATACATCAACGATAAATATTGTTGAATGGCACCAAAACTCTATCCATACATATATACATCAACGATAAATATTGTTAAATGGCACCAAAACTCTATCCAAGCAATATTTATCGTTGATGTATGTATGGATAGAGTTTTGGTGCCATTCAACAATATTTATCGTTGATGTATGAATGGATAGAGTTTTGGTGCCATTCAACAATATTTATCGTTGATGTATATATGTATGGATAGAGTTTTGGTGCCATTCAACAATATTTGTCGTTAATGTATGTGTGGATAGAGTTTTGGTGCCATTCAATAATAGTTTGCATTACTTACTACTAGAAACTTCAGGCAGCTTTCGAGTAAAACGTGGACTTCTGAGCCAAACTCAAGTGCTTCCTGAAAGTCTTCCTTCTTTAGAAGTGAAATAGGAGTGTACTATAAGGAAGATTAGCGCTGAAGCTGCAATACAGTGTTACTTTGCTATCTCTGTAATGTAAACTAATTCCCTTAGAGGTGTATAAGGTGCTCATGAGTATTTTTTTTTCATTTTTAAGAATTTCAGGACACAAAGTATATTACAAGTTCGTTGAGTTAATACTGGCAGTTTGAAGTAAATAATTACTGTTGTGAGATATAAGATTTATATTACCCTTGTGGTCATTTGTGAGGACTTGAAGAAAGTGAAATACGTTGTCCTTGGCTACAATAAGTCTAAATAGTTTAAGTACTAATAACATAATAAAATATAGCCAATTTGCAATTTGAGAAAATCTAGAGATTTTTGTAATGATTTTCTCATGAGATTCAAAATACGATGTCACTGTTTGAAAGAGAGGAATGTTTAAAGTGAATGGTCCTGATGAAGAAGTCACGGTTTAAATGACAGGAATGTTTAACATGAATGGACCTGATGAAGAAGTCACGGTTTAAACGACAGGAATGTTTAACATGAATGGTCCTGATGAAGAAGTCACGGTTTAAATGACAGGAATGTTCAACATGAATGGTCCTGATGAAGAAGTCACAGTTTAAACGACAGGACTGTTCAACATAAATGGTCCTAATCAAGAAGTTACCGTTTAAACGACAGGACTGTTCAACATAAATGGTCCTAATCAAGAAGTTACCGTTTAAATGAATGACGCTTTATGAGAATGGCCCTAGTGAAGAAGTCACAATTAAAACGACAGGAATGTTCAACATGAATGGTACTGATGAGGAAGTCACAATTTAAAACGACAGGAATGTTTTACCAGAATATCCTACGGAAGAAAAGGCAGTATAAAAACAAGAATGTTTCCCAGTTTGCCCCTGCCCCTGATGAAGAAGGGTCCACTTTTTGAAAGCACTCGGGTTATAGGTTTATGTATTTTTGTGTAGAATGTTTAACAGAATAGCCTAGATGAGGAAGTTTCTATTTAAAAGACGGGATATTTTACCGAAATAGTGCTCATGAAGAAGTCACGGTTTAAATTACAAAAAAACTTTATCAGGATGGTCCCGATGAAGAAATCACTGTTTGAATGTTTTACTAGAATAGTTCCTACGAAAATATTATATATTAAATGACGAAAATGTTTTAGAAGAATGTTCTGAATAAGTCACAACAGAAATGAAAATAATGTTTACCAGAATGGTCTTCATGATGAATTCACAGTTTAAATGAGAGGAATATTTTACTAGATTCGTCCTCATGGACAATTATAGTTTAAAGGCCAGGAATGCTCTACTAGAATGGATCTATTGAAGAAGTTACAGTTTAAATGAAAGGAATATTTTACTAGAATCGTACTCATGGACAATTACAGTTTATAGACCAGGAATGCTCTACTAGAATGGATCTATTGAAGAAGTTACAATTTAAATGAAAGGAATATTTTACTAGTATCGTACTCATGGACAATTACAGTTTAAAGACCAGAAATGCTCTACTAGAATGGATATATTGAAGAAGCTACAGTTTAAATGAAAGGAATATTTTACTAGAATCGTCCTCATGGGCAATTACAGTTTAAAGACCAGGAATGCTCTACTAGAATGGATCTATTGAAGAATTTACAGTTTAAAGGAGAGGAATATTTTACTAGAATCGTCCTCATGGACAATTAAAACTGTAACTTCTTCAATAGATCCATTCTAGTAGAGCATTCCTGGTCTTTAAACTGAGATGAGAGGGATATTTTACCGGAATAGTCCTGATGTAGAAGACACTGTATAAACAATTCGAATGTTTAACAGGATAGTGTGATAAAAAATTGACAGTTTCAATGACAGGAACTTTTTAGGAGAACGGTCCTAGGAAGAAGTCACAGTTTAAGTTACAAGAACTTTTACCAGAATAAGCCTCACGAAGAAGAAACATTTTAAATGACGAGAATATTTTATCAGAATGGTCCTGACGAAGAAGTTACTATTTAAAGATCAGAAATGTTTCACCCAAATGCATGGCGTCCAGGTAGTGAAAGTGGGCTTTTCTCGGGGTATTCCCGTTTTCCTCCCACGACAAAATTAAGGGTATTGGATCTATAGATCCCCACCCGTTGAGTTGTAATACTCCACAGTCTCACATAGTGAAAAAGACGCTTACTGTCAAACCGACTGTGGGTTTTTCGGGTTTTTGCATCCTGAAGCTCCCCCCCCCCCCGTTATGTCTAAAGAATCCTAGCTCCAATCTAGTCTTATTCTTCTGGTCATGATTTTGTTTTCTATTTTTATATTTTTATCTATTTACGTAGCTATTCCAATATATTCTTGTACAGCTCGCGGGGTGAAGAGAATTGCATTTCTGAACACTCCCGGTTTCCTCTATGAGCTCCTAGCTCTTTTCGAGTTGGTAATTCTGGAATTATACCGAAATACCTACCAAGTCTAAAAACCAAAATGCTTCTGATGAAGAGTTTATTGTTTTAAAGGAATAAATATGTTAACAGAAAAATTCTGATGAAAAAGACATACTTTATATGACAAGAATATTTACCAGAATGGTCCCGATGAAGTTGCTGTTAAAGAAAAGGAATTATCCTGATGAAGGCGTTACTGCTTAAACGACAAAAATATTTTTCCAGAATAGTCCTGATGAAGACCTGTTGGCTTATTATTTAACAAATCTCCCCCCCCCCTTTTATTTTCAGTTTGTTGAACTATCTTTAATCTTCGAACTGAATTGTTTAAACAGACTATGAATATTCATCTTAAATCACTATAGGCTAAATTGTATATCCGAGATGTTTCAAATTACGTCATATTTACCAAACCAAGGAAACCATACAAAGTAATACTTCATGGGACAAAAATTTCTTATACCATACTAGAAATATTCCCTTAAAGAAGACGTTTCTTCCTTTGTATTTCATAAATATATATATATTTGTTAAATAGAGTTTAAAATGTCAATTGAATTAGATTAATTGAATTAATATTAATTGGATTAGTCATGTATTTTCACAATAAGATGAAGGAATCGATTTTTGCTTTTTCGGATCATCAATATATTTTCAAAATTAGGTTATTTATCTATTAACAGCACTTCGCGGAAAAGACACCTGTTTTTGTCCGACTTTGAAAATGTGGTTAATTTTGTTTGTGTATAAACCAACTTTAGATTGGAAAAAAAAGCTGCTGTTGCCAAGTTATGACACTGTAAACATTTATTGCACAAGAAAAAAGTAAAAGATACGATTCTGGTCATCAGTTCCTTTTTTCTTGTCTATATAGGTATGTATTTTGATATAGGTGTGTTAAGAGCTTTTCTTGTCTATATAGGTATGTATTTTGATATAGGTGTGTTAAGAGTTTTTCTTGTCTATATAGGTATGTATTTTGATATAGGTGTGTTAAGAGCTTAAGGAATGGATACAATACATATATATGATAAAATTCGAGCAAAATTAAAACCCCAGGGCCATGAAAATGCACGTGCATGTTAACAACAATTCTCAAGGTGTCACATCATTGATATTGATTTAGCTAGCATAACTGTCATTTGAACTTTGAAGATACAGATAAGCTTGCACTTAGACGGGCTACTCTTCCGAAATTTGGCGCTTAGTATGGCGCGAATATATATATTGTTCCTTATAAAAAGGAAATCAAAGCATTCTTTTTGTTGTGGCGTGATTGGTCAGTTCCATACAATTTTAGCTGAGCATATGCTCGCGCAGTTAGAGGCAGACTACCCACATGAGTCAGACTTACATCAATTTCTGAGATAACGATCTATGTTTATTAAACAGAATAAACAACGTATTTGGCCAACTGTTAGGACAACACTGCACAGCAAGTTATGAACACTGAAGAACGAGATGAAGTTTCTGCCGGTGATACAACACATAGTGAAACATAGTCAACAAACGTGAAGCTTGCGCTAGTAATAATACTGCCGATTTGTCAACGCCAAAGGTTAGACGTCGGGGGGGGGGGGAGGCACAAGGATGTTTTTACTTGACTGTTACATAGAGCTGTCGAGAAGCTTTGGCATTTCGGATACATCCATTTGGCTGAAAGCACACCCACATAACGCGGATGAACCGTTTCCAACAGACCAGTAAAAATTCGATCAAATGTCTCATTGCTTCGTAGCGTTCATAAGATGACTGTAAACTGCCAACTATGTAGGTATAATGCATATTTTGTTTATTATATCAGTAAACTTTCTTTATGATGGGACTAAAAAAAAGCCTCCTACGCTCCACCTGAAACGTATATCTTGGTACTAAACAAACACATAATTCTTATTTTGATTTTTGCTTATATTAGCATAAATATGCGTGTTCTTAAATCAAAACAAGCAATTGATTTCTCAATCTAACGCCTTCTGGTCGTAAATATTGCTATAAATAATTAATGACTACCTCGGAAGAGGTTCCACGTTCGAAGGGCGATATCTCTATAATTAAATAGCACGTCAGAAATTTTCTTAATATATTCTTCATATCGTAAAGCGATGTGCAACGAACATAAATCTCATAGATGCAAGTAAAGTAGCACAATAAATCAATTTACAAAAGTCAGTCAAAACCTGTAAAAAAGGTGGGTTTTTACCTTGAACACAGCTTAACATTACATGACAGTAAGTTACCTTGAACACAGTTTAATATTACATGACAGTAAGTTACCTTGAACACAGTTTAATATTACATGACAATAGGTTACCCTGAACACAGTTTAATATTACATGACAGTAGGTTACCCTGAACACAGTTTAATATTACATGACAGTAGGTTACCCTGAACACAGTTTAATATTACATGACAGTAGGTTACCCTTGAACACAGTTTAATATTACATGACAGTAGATTACCCTGAACACAGCTTAATATTACATGACAGTAGGTTACCCTGAACACAACTTAACATTACATAACAGCAGAAAGAGTTTGTACAGCTTAACCTTACATAACAGTAGGAAGAGCTGAAACAGCTTAACATTACATGACAGTAGATTATCTTGAACGTTATCTTGAATATAATTACTCATTTTCTAAGAAGCCAGAAAGTTAATCTACCAAGAATAACTTCATATTCAAGATTTCTTGAAACTAAAACATTTTTGAAATGAAACAGTTAAGTACAGTATAGTAAAGAAATTAAATTAAGTCCCTATAACTTCCTGCCCGTACATTATCATTATATTATTTACGAAGGCAGTAGACTTATCCACCAAGATAAACAACAAGATCGATTAAATACATAACAGAGGCTAAAGTTTTTCTTTCTTTTCTTAAACGTCCCCCGGTGTAAAAGCGGTAAGTTTACGGATTTACTTCGGTAAGATCCGCGTTCGATTCCCCATGATGGACACAGCATGATGTGGCTTTACTCTAAAAAACAAACTTTTCTTGAAGCGTACTCACATTCACACAAGAATTTCTAATTGCTTTGGCAAAGCGAGAACGTATGGCCCTTTGCTTAATGTTAAAGTTATATTACGTCATCCGTAAGCCAAAGTTAAGTGTGTAATAGCGCATATTTTATTTGAACCCATGTTAATGGCAACTCAAAAACCCCGTGTACTTTCAGAATTTAAATGGAAGTTACAAAGGGAAATCCCAATGCCAAATAGCTTTAGAAATGTAGAAATTATTCTGGTGGAGAGAAAAAAAAGCGTGAAATTGAAAACTTCTTACAAGATGTGAAAATGCACATGTCACTGATTTCATTTTGTTTTCTTGTTTCGGGGATAATAGTGAAATTATTTAAAGTACTGAACGATCTTAAATGGGTAGTAAATTACACAACATTTTTCTTGTATGAGAAAAATATATATATTTTTTTATATTTATTATATGTAAGTGTATTGATTTATTTCCACTGATTGTTTCATCTCCATATCAGTAGATGGCAGCACCATTTATTGTATATTTGGGAATTATTCACTAGGTTTTATTAATTATCAACATACTATTAGAAATTGCTTCTCATGGTTACATAAACGATAGTTTATCTGTAACTGTGAAAATGTCATTAATCAGATTTCCAAGGCATTGATCTGATTATTTTGTAAATAGATCATAATAATAAAGAGCTATAACACTTTTTTTAAAATTGTCCTTCATACTTTCTTGATGCACAGGAAATAAAACTTGATGATTACATGAACAATTCCTTGTTGCGCTGTTTCATTTTAATTTCTGTTCTACGTTTGAAATTCGCAAAACCAGTATGGTTCATAAGTCTTGCGAATATCAGTATAATTATTTTGCATATCAATTTCAAGCTAATGTGTATAACTTGAGATTATTTTGATAGAATTATCTCTTCTATTCGTTAATTACCATAGTTTAACGAAACTTATGAACCTTATAATTATTGTTTTTCTTGTTCATTTTATTTAAATAAATGACACACCTTTAATTTGTTGGTCTAGATGTTACTTGATGTTTTAAATTAGGATTTTTATATTCTAGCTTACTTCAATGCGTTTACAGTGACAAAGAAGCGTTTATTAGGATTTTTATGCTAAAGCTGATGCAAAATAAGAGGGAATCCTCAATACCCGCGACTGTAATTAATCCTAAATCGGTCAAGAGATGCAGCTATGAGCTAAAAGTTTGTTCTTGAACAACAAAACTCAGAGCCATTCTATGAGCTGCTATAAATAACAACACAATATATTTATTTATAGTTTGGCTTCGTTTAATCTTCATTACATCATAATAGATAGTAAAAACAGTGACAGTAGTATTACTACTTGAGCACAAAGTGTTTCGATCAGATGGAATTCTAACAGGAAAAATAAATCGTTTATTCGTTCTGAATGTTATTTCAGAAATCTAGGATGGCTCGGATCCGAATTGCCAAAGCCACAAGTGGGGCAGCGTTTGTTAGCAAGAAGAAAGCAGCCGAAGCCAGGTTGGCTGCCCAAGCTAGCGACAATTATATCGAAGAGAACGATGAAGACATGTTTGAATTACAGCACCATCATCTCCTCCGCTGCCTGGAGAAAACCACGGTTAGAGCCCTTTGTATTGTATAGAATGTAATTAAAGATGGACGATTTAGTTACGTATAACATATTTTAATTTTATATGTAAAATTAAACATCAGCTGTATATACATTAATACTTCCATCACTCAACAAAAATTCCTTTTTTAAGTAAAATCTATAATTTTACATTACATTGATTCGCTTGTTTCTATTTGTACTGTTTATATATATTTTTGGTTTTTCTGGTCTGTAGCAACGTGTAAGATGGACTGAGTGCAGCCCACAGGTTAGCGTGCCAAACCGTGTGGTCAGTATTGTAGTTCGCGTCCGGTTATTACACAAAAATAAACTGCGCTCCGCAGTTTGTGGTCATAGATACGTTGTAAGAGTGATGGTCAAATCCGAATACACGATCTGACAAGGGTATCCCAAGAGTTAGCAGTGGGTGCTATTGACTAACTGTCTTCCATCTAGTCTATTACTTCAAAATTGGGGACTGCTAACGCTGGTATCCCTCGCGGATCTTTCCATAAAATCTAAAAAAATAATCACCTTGTAAGGTATCAACTTACTATTGTTACTTCGAGGCATGTCCATATTGTTAGGCGTGTAGAAATGGGTTTTAGGAATACCCGTTTTATATTTGTTTTGGAAAGAACCAAAACCCTGCCCGATTTCATAATGCGTTCACATATATAAAAAAATAGCTAATATTTGTATTCGTGTAAGACTCGATTCCTTTTTATTAACCTGAAACGATTTGTAAAGGTTGTTTTAATTTTATAGTCAAACTGGATTATTTCCGACGTACTTCGATACTACTTTTATTTCATTGATACGATTAGTAATTTACTTTCGACAGCAACTAACGGGTTCCCCGATGGGACAGGTGTAATTCTACGGAATTACAACGCTAAAATTCGAAGTTCGATTCCCCGAGGTGAATAGAGCAGATAGTCCAATGTGGCTTTGCTTTAAAAAACAAACAAACAAGGCAACTAACGGAGACTTTAGGAGTTTAACGATATTTTCACAAGTGGCACAGAATAAAAATTATGTGAAAACATTATTTATGAGTATCCCTGTGATTTTCTTTTCCTCGAATCTGTGTTTATAATGACTTTTTAGGCCCAACTATGTCAGATTTTTTTTACCTTTAGATTAGGCCCGATCCGAGTTGGTGTAAGAAAACCTTCTATAAACCTGACGAAATCTGAGCATAACCAAATCTCTTTAAGCTTGACTATGTTCGTAAAAAAAAAATAATAATAATAAAGAGACCAAATTTCACCCTGCCCGATTTCTTTGCCTAACTAAATATTTTGGTTGAAATCAATAAAAGTAACAATGTCCAAAAAAAATAATTTGCTAAAGTTATTTTAATCAAAACAGAACGAGGTACATTGCACCTGCTTCTTCCATGTTCTTTACATAACATTTCAAGTTTCCAAAACAAAATTCCCTACCTTTAGTGTCCCGATTTCTGCTGTGTGGTCAAGGATCATTTGCAGCATATTCTGACTTTATTATTGTTTCATTTAATGAAGAATTGATTTATTCCATTCTCGTTGCAACACAACGTAAATGAAAATTTGCCGATACCAAGCGTTTTTGTAAAGTCATCGTACAGCTGATTCTTGCGAGTACACGCAAGCAAAGCAAAAGATATGGCTGAAGCAACGCTATTTAGTTGAGGGAGTGTTCGCGGATGTTCGAGAAGAAAGTACCAGTCTTTTTCAGTTAGGGGGAGTTAGAGAGTAGACATGTATGTGTAAAAAAAAGAGAGAGGGAGGAAAAGAGCAGAGAAGCAAGTGAAGGCTGCACAACGTT
Organism: Limulus polyphemus; assembly: GCF_000517525.1. Classification (NCBI taxonomy): domain Eukaryota; kingdom Metazoa; phylum Arthropoda; class Merostomata; order Xiphosura; family Limulidae; genus Limulus; species Limulus polyphemus. Next base: position 38,928 of record NW_013668641.1, on the reverse strand, counting down.
TTTAGATCGTTTTTACACATAACTGATCATGGATAGAATGATTAGGAGAAGTCCTCACACAGAGAAGAAACGTAAATAATAGCCCTCTTGAACACATATTACCAAAAAAATCCGGCCTTTTTAATTTGAGACCAATTGGTCGTACGGTTTGCCAAAAATTGCTATATTGATCACTTTGGCCTCTGAGGCCGCGGCCACTTACCCCAAGTTACTTTGCACAAAGTTGTATCTACACCCGGAGTCTGTACCTTTAAAGGTGCGTAAGGAACATATCCACAGAGAGAAAGATATGCATTCGCGCTTACATATATATATATATATTTCTACTGCTTTCTCTGTTATTATTGATTCATATATGATTGTTCATGAAAAAGCCTGATTTGAAAGTCCAAACTATTTGACCTGATATTACCTTAAAAATAATTTCTATAATGATATCTAAGAACACGCAGTAAGTGTCAATGATAACTATAATGATATCTAAGAACATATAGAGAATGGCACTACTTACTATAATGATATCCAAGAACACCCAGTGAGTGCCCCCGCTTTCTATAATAATATCTAAGAATACACAGTAAGTGACACGGCTTTCTATAAGGACACCTAAGAACACAGCAAGTGGTACTACTTACTATAATATCTAAGAACATATAGAGAATGGGACTGTTTATTATGGTGATATCTAAAAACACACAGTAAGTGGCACGGATTTCTAAAATGATATCTAAGAACACACAACAAGTGGGACTGCTTACTATAATGATATCTAAAAACACACAGCAAGTGACACTGCTTTATAAAATGATATCTAAGAATGCATAAAGAGTGGCACTGCTTACTATAATGAGATCTAAAGCAATCTATAATGATATTGAGCATATGTTAAGTGTGTCATTTTTATCTTGATATCAGATCTTCCTTTTTTCTAGGACCGAGAATTTGTGGAAGTAGACGTATCACATCAAATTCAGTCTAACAGAGCTTCCTTCTCGCCGCCTCCGTCTCCTGTTCCTACAATAGCTTCCCAAAAAAGCCGTATTTTCTCTTCATGTTGTGGGAGACGATGTAACCGTAAGAAATATCTGGTAAAAAACAAACTTCAAGGTTACATTACAGCTTAAAGATCTTGTCCAAACACTTCTTTCCAAAATCAACATAAATATATATATATATATAATACTTATAACATTAGCAATAATTTCTTTGTTAATTTCTCTGCAAATTACAGTTAATATTCTAAGAAGGTACTCGAGTTTACGTATTTCCATCGTCATTAATTGAATTGGATTATCGTATCAGGGATATATAAAATTATTTCAGTCAAAATTGTTGTATATTAAAATGTTATTCCTAGATTTATTTCGCTTTTTCCTATATCATCATTGTTGGATTATTAATCAGAAGAAATAAAGGTCGCTACAGTTAATCTTATTCATAAAAATGTTATATATAAATTGATTTCTGAACTTTTTTATTTCTATTCTTATATCCTTAATCAAGGAAAATATAAGCTGTTTCAATAAAATTTCTTACATAAACCAATGGTTCATCAGTATTGATTCGGGTTTTATATCAGGATAATTACAGATAATAGTTTTACTTAATAACGAATAATTTGTTGGGGTTATATAGTTGTTTGTTTGTCTTTTTGTACTCATATCATTCCTTCACACAGATGGTCCAGTTAACAGATTAAGTTAGATTATTAGAATTATTCAAAGAGTTTAATTTCCCTTTACAAACTCACGTTTCTTCACTGTTTTGAAATTACAAAGTAAATTAGATGTCATTATTAATTAAGAATTAAATATATCTTCAAACTCAAAACAAGTCCCCCGGTGGGACATCGGTAAGACATAGGATTTACAATGCTAAAAATCAAGGGTTCGAATTCCCTCGGTTGACACAGGAGATAGCTAGATGTGGCTTTGCTTTAAGAAAACACACCCAAAAAAATCTAAACGCACGCTCCCCAGTGGTACAGCGGCATGTCGGCGAACTTATACTGCTGGAAACCGGGTTTTGATACCCGTGGTAGGCAGAGCATAGATAGCCTTTTGTTTAGCTTTGTGCTTAATAACAAACAACAACATCTGAACGCACACGTACGTGTTTTGTTAAGATATAATTTGTTTGGATTATATCATTCATGCCTATATAAATATGTTTATTTCAAGTGTGATTATCATGTAAATAATTAGCAAGCTAATATTCATCAACCAAACATTTAATCAAAATAATAAGTTCGATTTTATACATTTTACTACCATGGTTACCAACACGAATTAACCATTGAACTCAGGCAACCCCAAGAGTGAATAAAATAAACTGTATCTAAGTGTAGGATAGCAGAAATATACATAAAATACTTATTCGTAAGTAGGCCTAAATTAATTACCATGGGTTAACTTAAAAAACTCGTCAATATAACTGCTGTCTAAAATTTAACTTTTTAGCAGTAATGTATTTGAAACTTCAAAGGCTTATCATAATAAAGGACTTATAATTTAAAACAAGCTACAGATGATTAATTATTTATCAATTACATTACTCTAGCTGCTACCATTAACAATGGTTTGACCTTAATTCCAGTAACCTTTTCCAATTCAGAAAAGCTTATGAAATTTAGGTTAGGCCTAAACCTATTTATTAAGCACCAATGCAAAACATTAGTTCTATAAATATTCAATTATTACCATTATACCCAATATTTTTTTAGATGGATATACTTTTAAAATGTAACGTATTTACTTAAAATAACAAACGTAGATATTTATATAGTATCGACAATGCATGAATCCACTGACCTCGTCCTTTTTTTTTTTTCATACGCCCAAAGATTATTAAATGCGTTAATTGTTATTACCAATACCAGATCCTACCGCAAAATTCAAATAATTGTTCACTTAACTTGCTAAAAGAAAAAAAAAATGTTTTCATTAAGTTACACTTGAAGTACAACTTGGCATTTAAGGTGAATTACCTGATCAATACGAAATGTGTTGTTCACATTTAATAGAGATCGTATTAATAATAAAATTATCAATGCTTAGAATCTCGGAAAACTTAAAACGTGTGACATCTGGTGAGATATTCTAAAAATATGTAAAAAAATCTTTCCGTTTATTTTTTATGCAGCCTTTAAACTCTAGAGGTAATTTGTTTATGTTTAGAATATAATCTTATATATATAAATATATTAAATCCTCTTGAAAACAACAAGAAGGCTAAAACAGCAGTAAATTAAAAAACAAAAATTATAAATATATTGTTTGTTTATTTGCTTTGAATTGCGCGCAAAGCTACACGAGGACTATCTGCGATAGCCGTTCCTAATTCAGCAATGTAAGACTAGAGGGAAGGCAGCTAGTCATCACCACCCACCGCCAACTCTTGGGCTACTCTTTTACCAACGAATAGTGGGATTTACTGTTACATTATAACGCCCCCACGGCTGAAAGGGCGAGCGTGTTTGATGTGACGGGGATTCGAACCCGTACCCGCAGATTGCGAGTCGAGCGCCCTAACCACCTGGCCATGTATAAATATATATGTGTCTGTCTTGTTCAAAAAATCTCATTACAAATTTGCTTGCCAATTAGACAAGTGAAAAATTACCACGCGCAAGAAACATTTTTATGGTTTCAATATCACGTAAAGCTA
>NW_013668641.1:20911-35148 GCF_000517525.1 Limulus polyphemus | reverse complement strand
CAGTGATAGACTAGAAGGCAGCTAATCAACACCGCCCACCGCTAATTCTTTTACCAACGAATTAACCGTCGCATTACAACGCCCCCAACGCTAAAAAGGCGAGCTTGTTCGGCGTGACGCGGATTCGAACCCGCGACCCTTAAATTGGGAAACGAGCGCCCTACCCACCATCCCATGTCAGACATAACTTTTATGTACCATGAAAATACAAATTGGCTTTAAACAATTATATGTTTAATTCTACTAGTTGATCGAATCGTTTCGGTATTTTATTTACATGCACAGTCTCATAATCTGTTTACAAACAAATTGGCGAGCAAATTCAAATTACAATGTATGAATTTCACATATAACAGTTTTTTAGCATAAGTAATCCGCAGTTTGTTTGTGATGTTTCATAATTCTAACTCCAAATGAACGAAAACCTTTACACAGGATAATGGTTCATCTACACACAAATAATATTAACGTTAGGGATAACGATCCAGAGATTTTTGGACTTCAAAATAGGAAGACAGAAGCTGAAGTAACCTAATTACAAATGCTTAGAAACTATTTATTCAAAGGCAGCGAAGAAATGTTTGAGAGTTGGTAGTAAAAAAAAAAGATATTTTTCCATATTTAGTAAATTAAAAAACATATTTTATTGTGTTTTCTTGGAATTACTTGGTTTCTTCCAAAATTATTACTTTTAAGACATAATAACAATACATTTAATTCATTTTTTGTTTAGAAATAAGTGATTGTTTTCTTATTAAATGTTTGTAGTAATAAATACGAAATGTTTCTCGTATAGATAATTTTGTACGCTTTGTTTCAGTGCGTTTAAGACTATCTATAAAAATAAAAGAAATGTAACATTAAATTATATCAAACTTAAATATAATTACTCCCTCGGTGGTTATAATCGTGCAGTATCGCTTAACATAACCAACAGATAAAGTTTTCCAATGGTCGTGTTTCAGAGTATGTATTAAAATCAATTCACAAAACCGTAAACTGTGTATTGTGATTTCTTCCCGAGTAGTGTTACTTGCTACAGGAACTTTCTGGTTCGTGGTAGTAGTTACATTACCTCTTTCTTGGAATGTCAAGAGACACTGAAAAACTTTCTGCGTTACACGTATCAATTTGACAAATTTGTTGCTGTTTGCTTTTTACGAATAACATGAACAAGGAGAAAATATTTCTTCCCTTGTTTTATTAAATCTAGTTTATCAGAGACTTCATTATTTCATACATAGTGCTATACTATCATAAAATCGGGTTCATTCAAAGTATTCTTTACGGACAAGTGTTCATGAGTATTACCAGGTGGCCACCCTCCTTCACTATTCGTATATTTACATGCTGGGATACATTTACTGCCGGGGATATCCAAAGACCATTTATTTCAACTCTGAACGAAAAGAGAGAGAGAGAAATATTATTTTCTCAAATCAACATTTTATATCATATTTTAAGATCCTTGATCGAGATGTCCGATCAAATTTTAGTTGGTAACACAAAATTATTGGCATAAAAATGTTGATTGTTATCCAATTTATATAAATCTTAATATTATTATTGTTACAAGTGTTTAGAAAGATGTCATGGTCTTGTACATATAGATTGTTATTTGAAGTATTCTCACCTATCATATTTAGAACAGCTGTCTGTATTTTAAGTTTAACATTCGCTTAAAACAGAATCTGACTATTTTCTCGACAGCAGCACAAGGAAATTGCAACCACGGAACAAGAGGAAGAATTAAATGACATTCAAGTTCGAATGTCCAATAGAACGCCCACTTCCGCTGACCATCGCCAACACCATGTTGTCTCCATGTCTCGTTCTAGTCTCAACAATCCTACTCCTCTGGTTACAACAGTAAATACACCGCCAGGTGGTGGAAGTAACGTCACCACAACAGTTATTGCAATGCCAACAGAAAATTCTAACTTAGGTGCAGGACTCATGTATGCTGAAACACACCCATCTCAAGAACCCGTGGTGCGTATATCAGCACTCTAACGTGAAGTGGTTCTATAGACCTTACAAACAATTATTGTATCTCGATGATTGACTGAACTGTCTCCATACTTCCAATACGTTGCAGGTCAGAGCGGTAGGTGTCCACATTGTGATTCAGGTGTAAATTATGGTTGTGATAATTAGGTTTCAGGACTGTTAGTCGTCTCACGTGCTATTTAACTTATAGTAAGCAAGATAGGGAAAATATCGGAAAGAGCATTTGCGAGGAATGACGAAAGTTAAGCTGTACTTTTTATATAGCATGAAAAGTTGACCTAATTTAATGTATTACAGATGAGACAACTAAGTGTGTGATCCAGATATCTGATCAAATATCTATTGCAAAGTTAATAAAAATTCTATAAACCAGTTGCAATTTTAAGGCAGCTATTTATATTTTTTGCATGATAAAAAATCGGTATTCAAAATGTAACGATACCACTGACAATAGTTGGAAAGCACACACTTGCTGTAGAATATGAAACCAACGAGTCAGAATGGTTATCTAAAAATAACCTTTGTGTATAATTCTCTGCATACTGTTTCAAACTCTGTTTATGTTATATAGGATTTCAATTATGACCCCTCACCCACATGGTGCTCTGCCTTCCTGTGTACATATGTACACAGATAGTGTATGTTGTGGTGGAACAATTGCGTTTTATCTGATTAGTGAATAGATTGGATCTCATTATAACTTGAATCTGTTTGAAGATATGTGATATGCTGAAAACCCAGAATTGAGGCTGCTAACAGTATATGGTTTTATAAAGGATTTTAGGCTTGACCAATTAGGTTGTATGTCATTAAAACAGAATGTAAGGTATTGATCCACAAAACCTTAGGTCTTAGAAAATTGAGTCATTTTTGAGCTAGTGTAGATTAAAAATGTCTCAAAAAGAATAACGTATTAAAATGCAGATATTTTGACATGTGAATGAAGCAAGATTCTTCTTAGTGTACAATAGCACCAAACCCATCTAAGGCTTCCTTCTAAAACAAAGTAATTTACTTAATGACTAGAACTTTTATAATACAACCGTTGTATATTTTCCAGGTACAATGAGTAACTTCATTCCTGTTTACATGGCAGGATGGTGAAAAATCTAGCTTACAGAAGTTCGTGTAAAATAAAGATCAAAAGTTAGCCTTTTAAACAATAGAGTTAATGTTTTCACAAATCGCCATGCTTAAAGATAGGTTAGTACAATTGTACTTGGGAAATATTAAAATACTAAACTTTTCAAGGTTCAAATAGTTGGAGTTGCGCATGACTGTGTAGCATGAATTTATACTTTTAACGGTAGGAAATTAGTGGTTGTTCCAACTTTTGAAAGGTATTGAATTCCAAATATATTCGATATCTTATATTAGTGAGACATAGTAAACCTTACTACAATTAAAATATAAGAAAACGAAACATTAGTTGTAAGTCTATCATATTAAATTATGAGTTATACAAGTGATCCTTTTTCCTGAAGAACGTATGTGTATTTATCTTACCTCAAAATAATGGCTTCTTTTGAGGGTCTCCAGTAAGAATGTATAGAAACTCTTCGCATTGGATATTCCTTTGATTCATGTCGCTTTATCTTTCCTTAATAAAATGTGTCATATTTTTCCAAACTTACTAATAATACATTTGACGTCGCCATCGAGCATTTAAACGCTTTGTGCTGAATTTTACATTTTTACGATGTTTATCCTTTCTCTCTGTTTGCCTTGAATGGTGTTCTTGTTTGAAATCATATTTAATGAGTGCCAAATATGTGTAAGCTTCTTTTGAAATCCTTACACCATTTTAGACAATCTCTTAGATACGATTCTCTGCTTCTATAGCATCTTTTGATAACTCAATATTAATGTTTCAAGAGATATCTGTGACAACCTTATAGCCAAGTCTGACCTAGATATTTCTAGATACACCGACTACTAGAATTTTCTAATAGTTTTTGTGGTAAAACATGTAAGTTTCTTTTTTTCTTATTTGACCTATCTTTAGAATTATTCATGAATAATTCATAAAATTTTATTAAAAGAACTTTCAATTGTTTAAGAAAATCTGTCCATCGTAGAAACTAATATTTATCCTAATACTCATTGACAAGATATTATTACTTTTTTGGTAAATAAACAAACGATAAAATATGCCCTTAGCATAATAAATTGAATACTCAATAACATTAACTACCTAGAAGGGCAAATTATATAACAATTTCAATATTACGTCAAACTGAGAAACTCAACTTTAAATAAAAAGAGTGAACTTAGGTCAATGGAAGTTACAACTGTTGTAGAGAACGGCTCTTTTGTGGGTTTATACGCTTACATTTAACCTCTTTTGTTGCCTAGTAACCAACGGAACTTTTTTTTTTTAGCGCACTGAAAAGCTTATCTACTTACTAAGGAATCTAACCAACTTACATAAAGCCAAAATAATCACATCACGTGTTCTTGGTCGAGTTAAAACTGGAATGTTGACCAACATCTCATTTTAGAGCAGCCATTTTCATGGAAGAGGAACTGACATGTCAAAAGTTAATATGCCCTTAGGGATAAAAACCAAAGGGGTTAAATACAACTGCAGTGTTAACCAATATCTCTTCTAGATCAGACATTTTGACGGATAAGGGAACTAACAGAGTAAAGGTCACTATGCTCTTAGGGGCAAATAAAAGGGGTTAAAGGTAGTGCGTCGACAAATACTATAATAAAATAATAATTATGCGAATGTTTTAAGGAAGCCAAGCGTTAAAAGGTAAAGCTAATTTTGAATTTTGTTATATAAACATTAAGAATATGTATATATATAGCTGTTGCTTATTTTCAGCAATAAGATGAATAATTCATATAGATGCAGTTAGCAATCCCAGGCCTGAACAATCTTCACGTATTATAATAATACCTGAAGGCTGACATATGGTCGCTCAACTGTGCAGTTACACGTTTGTCAAGTACTTTATCCCTGCCAGATTCTTAAAATTGTGAAAAATAGTGCTCAAAATGTTATGGATTGAATCTTCTACATCATAGTATAATAGTAAATTAAAACAGCGGAAAAAAAACCCTTCCTTTTTGTCAAAATAAGATATGCATTATATTTGTTGTTTTTTTTCTGTCTTCTTTTTGTACTCTTGTTATATGTGAGTTACTATGGTAAGCAAAGTTGCATTCAATAAAAACACTCTGTGACTACGTGATTTCACAACTACATGCTGCAATGAATGTACATATCGGTAACATGGCTCAGTTTAAACATGTTTCATACCTAGCGTCTCAGATTGGCCATAGAAGAAATAGACAGTGTAAATTGATTTTATGGAAATGAAACATTTTTCTGTTTCATAATCATGTTTGTTAAGCTCGTACAGACGTAACCAATTAAGGGACGCTCGTAATGTCTAGCTCGTAACGCACATGAGCATTATTCTCGCAAGCAAAAACAAATGCCAGTAACATCTTATAACATTTGACGAAAGTCAGTTGAAACTAACATAAAACAAAAAAGTGCGATATCAAGAAACATTTTCTGTGTACCTGTTAAATTTACACAGTATCTTAACTTTTTATCCCATTAAACGGTGTACAGTAGAACACTAAAATCAACATTATTCAACCATATACACAGAGTACAGTAAAACACTAAAAGCAACACTATTCAAAAGACTAAACAGTGCACGGTAAAACAATAAAATAACACTATTCAACCTACTAAACAGTACACAGTAGAACATGAAAAGCAACGCTATTCAACCGATTAAATAGTGGACAGTAACACACTAAAATCAACATTATTCAACAAGTTAAAGAGAGTACAGTAAAACACCAAAAGCAACACTATTCAACACTTTTTTTTTTGTAATGGCAGGCGGGACTTTGAGTTTTCACTACACACTGATTAAAATATTTAATTTAATGTAATTATATTTTAGTCCAAAAACAACAACTTGCTGCTTCCAAATGAATAACCTACTTTCGACTAATATCTATTTTGGTAGAAAAAACTAGAAGAGGTATTTATATTTTGACAGAAATTTAAAAAGCGATGTTTATACTGAAGCACCTCTTCTAAGAAGGCCATATGAGGTTAAATAGAAGATTTCACAGTACTTATTACGTATTATGAAAGCCAAAATGGGTCACAATCACGAAAAATAATGAATGAAATAAAAAGTATTAAGAACCAAAAATAGCCGCATATTTGACCGAATATATATATAGATATAAAATCATTAAATTTGAAAGCAAGTTACTTTTTACAAACATCATTATATATGCGCGTTTGACATCTCATAGGTCAGTTGTTGTTGTGTTTTGTTTTCCTGAAGAAAGTTGGTATATAGATACGTCTCTAACGTTTCGAAGTTTTCAAATCTTTATTCATAATTCTAGTGAGCGCAAGAACGCTTTGCGTTAATTTGATAAAACAAGTACAACAGATTCCAGCAAGTAAACTACACTGTGAGAAGAATCTCTAATATATATATATATTATACGGAACTTTATTTCTTTAAGAGACAGTACCCAGATATCTGTCCTTGATAATATTTCTAGGAAACAAAATGGGTTTTCGTTGTTGACATCTTTAGTAGTTTTACAATATTTTCATACGAATCCGAAATAAAAGAAGAAACTTATTCCACACACAAAATAGTATTTTTTATTTGCGATCAAAACATTCTAGTTAGATAACATGCACATTTTGTGGTACATTGACGTAATGATGACTAGCAAATGCGGTTCTTTGTTCTTTTATCTTTCAGTAAAATCAATCAAAATTAATTGCATGAACTCATATTTTCAAAAACTATCGTGACCTCAATACAAGAAACAATGGGACTTGTAGGGGGAAAATAATTATAAATTCTCTGTAGGCTGAAAATCGCATATTCAGTAAATTTTCATTATATTTACTTTCTATGTTTATAGCTTTCACTGTAGAATGACGACAGTGTAAAACTATTATTACACCTTTCCAATCTAACGTTATAAAGTCGAGGTACAGTTAATAAAACTGACACTTTAAACAACACGCTTTTCATAACCTAAAAAAAGCAGTTATTTTAAAATTTCAAGTTCTAATAATAACATTTTATTATTCTTCATTTGAAAGACCCGAGCCCTTAAATTTAGTTGGTTTCTATTCAACTATTCTTACTTTTCTATGTAAACAAAAAACTAACAGCAACCTGATTAATCTAAGCTTTTAGAGCCTTTTCCTAAAAAACGAAACACTTTACTCGTTATAACAAAAATCACTGAAAGGAATAAGGACCGTCTATGTCCGGCACAGAGCAGGAGTATTTATAGAAGCGACTCCTCCTCCTCCTTACGAATAAAAACAATACTATAAATACCGCTTATGTCAGGTTTAATCTTAACATTTTAAATTATTCCTAGTTACATACATACGCATATCCATACTACTGTACTGTGTGAATACGAGCACCTTATTATACAGTTTCTCATATACAATATAAACTTTTAAATGCGTGGATAGAGATTCTTGCCTAAACAACCAAAACATGAGCGAAATATGGTGTGCCTCAATATATAATTGTATTTTTTAAAATGCTGGTGCAAGAGCTTTTCGTAAAGGCCAATCTGGGACGAGCTTTTTTTTTCTTTCTCTCTCTCCCACTCACAAGTGACAGCTCATTATAAGATAATGGGTTTAGTTGTGCTAGCAGTTCTGTAATTGTTGATTAAGTTTGTTTGTCTCTGTGCTCTTAAAACTAATTTTTTTATTTATATATATATATATATATATATTTGTTCTGAAAACTGTACAAATTCCAGTTTCACTGTAATTTCAAAGCTGTTGCCAATAAAATGTTAAGACTGACAATCACATCTGGGGCTCATTGTTGTTCTATGAATTGAATGAGAAATCAGGTCACTGTGTTACTTGTAATCGTGGGAAACATTTATATTGTTTAGATCATATTTATAAACAAGTCATTGTGTCATTCCTATTGTTAGGATCACGTTTAAAGACAGGTCACTGTGTCTCTTATAACAATAAAAACATTTCTACTGCTGAAATCAGATTTAGATATAGATTACTGTACTATTTTTAACAATAAAACATTTCTACTGCTGAAATCAGATTTAGATATAGATTACTGTACTATTTTTAACAATAAAACATTTCTACTGCTGAAATCAGATTTAGATATAGATTACTGTACTATTTTTAACAATAAAACATTTCTACTGCTGAAATCAGATTTAGATATAGATTACTGTACTATTTTTAACAAAACATTTCTACTGCTGAAATCAGATTTAGATATAGATTACTGTACTATTTTTAACAATAAAACATTTCTACTGCTGAAATCAGATTTAGATACAGATAGATTACTGTACTACTTATAACAATAAAGTCACTGTGATACAGGTATCCTCGTTTCACGAAAGGGGTTCTTGGAGAACGTAGCGCACAACGAAAAAACGTAAATCGAAAACGCTTTTCCCATTATTTTAAAAGTAAAAAATTAGAGGTTGCATTCCTGACACAACATTTTTGGCCACACTAACTTGACATTTCTGCGCGAGATGCTTGGGTAGAGAGATCTTACAGCGGAGGCTTCTGGGACGCGGCTCAATGGAATGTTGTGCTGTTTGAAATTTCGCCCAAAGTACTCTACTGAACTCGAATTACGTAGTGGCGAAAAATAGTTTAGTAACTAAAGGTATTTCAATATAACAGAGAAAAATAGCTTTTTTAGTTATTTAAATTTCGTAATAGTGAAAAATTGTTTTATAACGACCAAACTTTTCTTACAACTTCTACGTAAGTTTTCGTTATTGCGAAAAATCTGTTCCACAATAATGATAAATGACACTATATCTCATAAATATATGTGTATGTGTATTAGAGACGGTATACTTACAGTACGACGAACTGAATCGCACGTGTTTGTTCTGAAGTGTTGTGATGCAAAAGACAAACGCAACCAGATCACTGATAAGTTTAGATCAATCTCAAGATTCATAAAACGTTTATCTTTAGCCTACCAAAGAAGTGTGTGACAAGATTTCTCTAGATTTAACACAGAAAACTGCTGTACTGATAAGGACACTGGAAACATGACAGAGCTTATTTTTCTATACAGTCATTCACTAGAGCGATGAGATAGAATAGTTTGTTTGTTTAAGCACAAAACGAAACTATGGGCTATCTATGCTGGGCCCATCGCATTACAATCCCTCAATCTTGAGACTTGGCCACGAATGGGCAAGAGGTACAAGATTACAATAAAACATAACCTACTTTACAAGAAACACATTCATTTTGTGTTCCGACACTAAACGCCCTATACCTAAATTATTCAACACCTAAACTATCGGTGAAAGGGATTACTGATGAAAATTATATGAAGTTAGATGAATCAATACCTAAACTTCTTCTAGCAGAGATTACTGATGAACATTAAATCAAGCTACAGAGACCAGTACCTAAACTTCTTCTAGCAGAGATTACTGATGAACATTGAATCAAGCTACAGAGACCAGTACCTAAACTTCTTCTAGCAGAGATTACTGATGAACATTGAATCAAGCTACAGAGACCAATACCTAAACTTCTTCTAGCAGAGATTGCTGATGAATATTGAATCAAGCTACAGAAACTAATACCTAAACTTCTTCTAGCAGAGATTGCTGATGAATATTGAATCAAGCTACAGAAACCAATATCTAAACTTCTTTTAGCAGAGATTACTGATGAATATTGAATCAAGCTACAGAGATCAATACCTAAACTTCTTCTAGCAGAGATTGCTGATGAATATTGAATCAAGCTACAGAAACCAATATCTAAATTGCTTGAGAAAAGATTACCAATGAAAGCTCTAAATGCCATCTTACCAATACATAAACTGGTTCTACCAGAAATTAACAATGGAGAATAAATAAAGTTACAGAGAACAACACCTAAACTGCTTGTGACACAGATTACTGATGAAACCTGACTTTGAATAGAATCATGGTCCACAAATAAACCCATTTCACGCACATCCTAGTTTACAGTTATTTTGATAGTATTGTTTGTTTTTGTTTTTGAATTTCGCGCAAAGCTACACGAGGGCTATCTACGCTAGTCGTCCCTAATTTAGCAGCGTAAGACTAGAGGAAAGGCAGCTAGTCATCACCACCCACCGCCAACTCTTGGGCTACTCTTTTACCAACGAATAGTGGGATTGACCGTCACATTATAACGCCCACACGGCTGAAAGGGCGAGCATGTTTGGTGGGACGGGGATTCGAACCCGCAGATTGCGAGTCGAGCGCCCTAACCACCTGGCCATGCCGGGGCCCTAACCGCCTGGCCATGCCGGGCTTTTGATAGTAAAATCGCACTTTATTTAGATAGATTACTTTTTTAAAGATTAATAAACAGCGACGAGTAAACGAGGAATACAACATACAGAAACGGTAGCCATATTTAGTATCAATAATGCAGAAATAATCACACCAAAGAGAAAGAACAAACATACTTAATCGGTGCAGTATAGAAGGAAACACATCAAAAAGAATCAGTAGCCATACTTGCTCTGTGTAATATGCAAAGAAATACTCCAAAAAGAAACAGTTGCCATACTTAGTTTGTGCAATATGCAAAGAAATACACCAAAAAGAAACAATAGCCATATTAATTAGTGCAATATGCAAGGAAACACTTCAAAAAGGTGCAGTAGCCATGTTCACTCTGTGTAATATGTTTTTTACGGTGTGGCTGACCATTTGGCCTATGGATGGTAGTATACTATGGTTCTGTCACTCCTGCTCGATACATCAAATTCTCACCTTTTACTTTCAAACGCCATTGACCATGTATGACAGTGTTTTCGTGGGTTTGTTTGAAGTTAAGCACAAAGCTACACAATGGGCTATCTGTGCTCTGCCCACCACGGGTATCGAAACCCGGTTTCTAGCGTTGTAAGTCCGCAGACATACCGCTGTGCCACCGTGGGGGGGGGGGGGCATTTTCGTGTGAGATGGAGCTCCTGTTTATTCAACCCCAGTCACAAAATAATGGCTTGAAGGTCAGGGTATTACCACTCCTGTGGTCTGGCCAGTCGCCGGATATGAATTTTATTGACTACTAGATGTGTTCCATCTTTGATCGTCCCTGTGAAGCCAAACATCCAACTTCTGGAGACAATCTCAGGAAAGTTCTTCTCCAGGTGTTGCAAAACTTAAATCCATTAAATACTAATGGTAAACTTGCATCCTTTGTTTTATGTTTGTTAATTTAATAAATCACATTCTTTATGAAGTGGGTATCTATTCACTTATTGATAGACTGTGCGCAAAGCAAGTTAGAGAAATTTGAATCACAAGTTAATTCCATATTTATAATATTACATTTTTATCTGGCTTCCACTAGCTTCCCATCGACATACGTGAGTAACAATGTTGTCTAGATCACGTAGCTAACAAAGAAAAAAAAAAATCTGACGTGTTGTATCTAACAAATGAAAATCATTAACTATTGACAAAAATCTGACATTTACCGCAATTTAAAGTCTTTGCAACCAAAATCTCGCAGTTACCTCAATCTAAACACTCTTCGTAACTAAAATCCCACAAGTCTTTGTAACCAAACTCTCGCAGTTACTTCAATCTAAACAGTCTTCGTAACCAAAATCTCATACATACAACAATGTAACAAGCCTTCGTAACCAAAATCTCAATTACTGCAATCCAAACAGTTTTCTTGACCAAAATCTCAGATTTACCACAATCTAAGCAGTTTTTGTAATAACCAAAATTTTACATTTACTACTATATAACAAGCCTTCGTAACCAAAATCTCAATTACTCCAATACAAACAGCTTTCTTGACCAAAATCTCAGATTTACCACAATCTAAGCAGTTTTTGTAATAACCAAAATATTACATTTACTACTATGTAACAAGCCTTCGTAACCAAAATCTCACATTTACCGCAAGCTAAACAGTCTTCTTAACCAAATATTACATTTACTACTATGTAACAAGCCTTCGTAACCAAAATCTTGCATTGACCGCAATCTACACATTCTTCGTAACCAAAATCTCGCAGTTACCGCAATTTAAAATACTCTGCACTCGCTAACGACGCCCGAGGTACGACATGCTGCAGCTGGTCCTGGTGCTCTAATTTAGTCCAAATAATCTTTTGTTTTTCAATGATATTAAGTACAATAGATATCTATTTTTTGAGAACACTAAAGCCCTGATCTAAACACATATTTATGACGTGAGTTTATGAATATTGTGCGTAGAAAACGCCTGTTACATACTCTTTCCAAAAGCGATCAATTTTCAATAGCATCACACCACCTAAATACGAAACACCAAACAATGTGAAAATGTTGTTCTTATACAATTCTTTCCACCACGACTTCATATGGACTGTGGTTATCATGTGTCTTACTGATTTACATATTCAAAATCGTTTTACTAGAAGGTTCTCAACCATCTGTAATTTCATAAAAGTAGACAATTTTCAAGAAAAACCAATATAACCCAAACCATCTATCTCAGTGGCCGGACCTTTCATTAATGGGGAAAAGAAAAATTAGGAAAGCTTCTGAAAAATAAATGTTAAAGTTTGTGTCAGAATTTTTTAAATATCAGTGTTCAAATAAAATAAGTTAACATATTATGTTAACAGAACATGCTAAACATGGATTTTCATTGCATTCAGGCCCCCCAGTGGCACAGCGGTATGTCTCCGGACTTATACTGCTAGAAACCGGGTTTCGATACCCGTGGTGGGCAGAGCACAGACAGCCCATTGTGTAGCTTTGTGCTTAATTACAAACAAACGATCGTTGCATTCAGATGACCCCTACCAAAGTAACAATCCGAAAAAGAATATATAAATATATATTCAATATGTACAGCATCCTTTCACGTTTTACTTAGACTCTTAATTTACTCTCACCAATAGAATCCTTGTATACTTCCAGACTGTTACATGATATAGGTATGAAGTTCCCAGAAGAGTAGAAAATCCGTTTATAAAAAAAATGAATACAAAGCTAAATCAAAAGCAAAATTCATTGAAAGATTGAAACCACGACTGTCTGTTTCATTTTTGCTGGATATTTCTTTTTTATAAACTACTGTAAATACACAATTAATAATACAGAAGGATGAAATATTACCAATGTACAATGTTCTAGTACGTGGTATTAATTACTTTACTAACCAAAAAGTCTTAGGACGGAGTTCTAGTTCTGTTATTCCAAAGTTTTGTTAAATACTTGCAATTAGAAGCTTGTATAATCTGATCTTAAATCTAAAAAACTATTTTGTGGCGTTTAACGAAGTTCCAACATTTTAATATTAAACGTAAAACCTTTAGCATCACTAACTTACCGGGTTCGAATCCCGTCACACCAAACATGTTCGCCCTTTCAGCCGTGGGGGCGGTCAATCCCACTATTCGTTGGCGGTGAGTGGTGATGACTAGCTGCCTTCCATCTAGTCTTACACTGTTAAATTAGGGACGGCTAGCGCAGATAGCCCTCGTGTAGCTTTGCGCGAAATTCAAAATAAACAAACAAACACTAACTTACACGATCTCTCCCCTTTCCCCGGAGGCAGACACTATAGGAAAACAATCTTACTTTATTTTATTTTACCTTTATCTCATAATGGAATCGGAATTCTCAACCTAAATGGTCAGGTCCCTTGAGTTCAAGTGCAGCCATCCAAAATTTGGAACTATTTACCAGAGGATGGCAACAGTGAACAGTACATGCCATCATAAAAAATTTGTCTGGCTCTTTGAACCAAATAACAGGATTCACTGTCACTTATCTTTAAGCGCCCACAGCTGAAAGTGCGGAATGTTCAGTGGCATCATGGCTCGAACCTTCGGCCTTGTGGCCTGCAGCCCGGCGCGTTAACCAATAAGCCACGACAGGTCCGTCATCAGAACGACTTGGAAACACTTTCCTACGAATACAGTCTCTTTAGATGGTCAGTGATCCAGTTGAATTACTGTTATTTAGCTGTCTTTCAAAGATTGCTACAGGTGGAAATTCCGTCAGTTAGAGTGCTACAATACCTTGTGAAAATACAACAAAACGTGAAAATATATAACCAACAGCTAGATAATAAAAAATGCTGATCACTTGAAGTTATTTACAATGTGTAAATTAAAATTACCAAAAAATGTTATCTTTCTGAATGATCATCAACAGATATCTCATTATAT
>NW_013668641.1:9269-20592 GCF_000517525.1 Limulus polyphemus | reverse complement strand
ACTAACAGTATATCTCATATATATATATATATATATATATATATATATATAAATGGTTTGTATATAGTTCCAATAAATTACTACTTTACCACCAGGGGACGAAAGCAAACAGCAACAGGAAGTAGATATTTCGGTATTTCATTATTTACTTTAGCACGTGGCTCCATCCTTGTTTGGGAGGAGGTTATGTATGTTAGTTAGTTATCCATTATACATCTTAAGTACGTAATGACATTACAAACATGACATCTTTCCAACTTTTCATCGTTTCTAAAATAGCCAGCTGCCGAGATTCTTTACGTAAAACGAACTTTATTGAGAACAAAGTATGAAATACATAGTTACCACTGTCACAGTATATATATATATATATGTATATATATACACACTTTGATTACATGCAACACACACTACTCAATATAACTATATTTGCTAAAGCGCGTCTAAAAGCTTATATAACTCATGTTTATACTGACACTTCAGTAAACAGTTTTTCAAAGTATTAATTGGTTCATTACTAATATTAATATGAATTACTAAGTTTACAAAGACCTGGTGGTTAGGGAACTCGGCTGGCAATCTGCTGGTCTCGGGTTCCAATCTTGTCACCGTACATGTTCGACCTTTCAGCTGTGACGGTCAATGCCACTATTCATTGGTAAAAAGTAGTCAAAAAGTTAGCGGTGGATGGTGTTGACTTGCAGCCTTCCCAATATACAATAGTTCGGTAGAAGTCAAGTTATATTTAAAGAACACACGGACGCCAACTTTCCAGCCAACACCAATTAAGTACGAAACTAAATCATGACTAAAACATCTTGACTTCAAATTACGAAACTAAAACGTGGCATCTTAATTTGTTTGTTTTATGAATTTCGCGCAAAGCTACTCGGGGGTTACCTGCGCGAACCGTTCCTAATTTAGCTTGTTAGTCTCAGAGCAAAGACAGAACGACCTATTTGCTGTGTCCACCGCAGAGAATCGAACCCTGGATTTTAGGGTTATAAGCCTGTAGACTTACCGTTGTCCCACGGGGGGAACCATAATTTAGCAGTGATAGATTAGAGAGAAGGGAGCTAGTCAACACCACTCACCGCCAACAGCTGATAAGGCGAGTACGTTTGATGATGAGATTCAAATGCCCTAATCACCAGGCCATCTTAACATTAACAAAATAACGGAATACAAACACAGATTGAGAATTATCCTATCTGTTTATACCATCAACAACGAAACACTGGCAGTTTGAATAATAATTAATAAATGTAATTAAAAACACCTCTTAGATTTGTACTGGTATACTGATACAGAATAATATAGTTTCATCAAATCACACAGATATAAAGTGGACTTAAAAATGTTTTTAAAGAAATAGACATATTTACGTATTTGAAACCTGAGTTTTCAGACTGGTTTCATCCCCTCATGTACAAAAAGTTTCGTACGTGCCTACGATTATCAGTCTGAATCTCACGAGTCAAATAAGTAGGTATTTATTTATTTCTGATTTGCCACCATTTTTTTAATTGTGTCATTGAACGTTTTATTTTTTCATTCTCTTCTAACCCTTATTTCGTTAACATAAATAACAAACCAAACTTTGTAGCTAATTACTTGTAATCTAAAAATATCACAGTTTTGACTGATATTACTAAGCTGAATTCTAAGTGTTTGTTTAACCTCTCATTGGTATGGATGGTCAGTCCGAATTCCCATGTGTATGCACGCTACTTAACTCTAGGCTAAACAGTAAAAAAAAATCTGTGGATTCCATCAGAAAACTACTACTTCTCAAATGGTTCACCCTTCCTATAGATGAGCTTTTTACTAGAGAACAAATATTAGAAACTTTCTTTTTAACTGCCATCTAATATATATATACGTAATAGTGAATTGTAGGCCATAATAGTGGAACATCTAGAGAAAAAAAAAAAATATTTTCTTTCTTTGATAAAACAACTACACTTTTAACTTAAAACATCTTTCTTTGAATAGCTAAAACTTAAACGAATATGAAGGGGAACAATATATCTAAACATAAACAAGAAAAAAGTGTGGTTAGGGAACAGCATTTTAAAAAATGAACTGATTCACTGACAACTATATTTATGGTTAAAGAAACAACAACACGTTTCTAATAGTAAAAAAAAAAAACAATACTTCACTCTTTGGATAACAGCAAAGATAGAATACACATGAAATCTATCACAAACAGTATTTCTAGAAAATCATCTCCAACATACAATGAGTTTATCATGACAGCTAAGAGTGTGGTTTTAGATTTGACAATTAAGTTTAGTTTTTAAGATTAATACATTTTCTACAGATAATGATGATTATTGCCTTATAAATTCCATTTTAAGAAATTCTCACTAAGCAACTTATAAGTCTAAAAAATAGCTTTTAATCTGTCAAACAAAAACTAACTTTAAGACAAATGAAAATGAGCCTGGGAATCAGATAAATTTCCACAATCACCGATTACAATATCTTCAAATAGCACACTGCAAACTGATAATCTTAAAACATGTGCACAATACATGGGTTATAATAATAAAGTTAGACATAACTGTTTGTCAGTGTGGTAAAATTCTACATATGTTGTACAAATGTTTTCTCAATGTCTCTGTAAAGACACCACACACTAGTCTTAGAACAAACTAACTTCAAAGATGAAATGTGAAGAGTTGTGTTTCATTACCAAAAAAATAACTGGTCAAAACTTCGAGTTATTTCAAAGAGCGGTCTTTTCTACATTAGCTCCAGATTAAGAGACTGTTTTAAAATGCTCAAGCTTTAAATTTATTTATCTGTTTTAGCACCAATCTTGGTTGTCACTACAATTTTAATCAGGAACACCGGCCAAAGTCACATGGTTTTTAATAATCTAAACCTTTCTACTGATTCAGTAACCTAGAGATGATTTAAGACAATAATATGATATATTTTGTACATGTGTATTCAGAGAGTGAATATATTATAAAAGTAACAGATCAAGCTTTATCAAAATCTTTAGAGGCATTTATTTCAAACTGAGAGGAGTAAAAAAACCTCAATTCTTGAAATCAATATTTCAAAATGTTCATGTTTCAAGTTCTAATAATATATAAATCATTGTCATTTTAAAATTTAGATATTCTACAATGATTAACTATACAAAATAAGATGTAAAATGTATAATAAAAAATCATATACAACTAAAATGTATATGCAGATAAATACATGTGTATATCTATATAATACTGAGTATTTAGCAAATAAATCTATGTTAAATACATGAATAAGACTAATAAGATTTCATGATATGATTTATTTTGATAAAAAAAAAGTTAATATTGAGATCAAATTGATCCATATGCTTAATCTCATGATCAAAAAAAAAACTTTACACAACCTCTTCAATAAAGTCATTCAACTTTCAAAAAATGCTTTTAGGAATAATTTCTGCACTTTTTTAAAAATTGTATATAAATATCACATAACAGTCTGAAAAGTGTGAAACAAAAAAGGCTCAAATTAGAGAAGTTAAAAGGTCTTGTGGCATTGGAAAAAAGACATCCATGAAAACCTGATCCATCAATGTTAAGTTGCACAATTATTGTACATAGAATTGGTCTTGCTTATAAAAAGAAAAAATACAACTTTTTTTTTAACATTCTCCCCCACCCCCAATACAATTAAAAAATTACAAGTAAATATAAAGGCAACTGGAGTAGTAAAACAAGAACTGCTAAATACTATTGTTTTGATGTTCACTCTGACTTACTGTTCAAAGTCTGATGTATCCAAAGATTAAGTATCGAACATATCTTACAATTTCAGTGATTGTTATTTTGCTGCTTATATAATGGATGCGTGGGATTAAGTTTACTGCTTATGTATCTTAAAAAGCACAGGTTTTCAATCATTGCTTTGCATCATTACAAAAGTTAGTCATTCAACAGTTGTCAAATGCTCAATAAAATCGGGTTATAATAATAATAATAAGGTGTTTAGTTAGAAACACATGTTGTGCTAGAATGAGAAACTGAAAACTTTGGAAGTCTACTGGATAGAAAAAATTATTTTCTTAATTCTTAACTAAAGAATAATAGCTACATTTAATTTTAAAAAGTGAATGCTTTGCTTACAGCTGCATTTGTATGTGTTAGATTTTTCTTGTGTGTTCAGAAATCTGAAGTTTCTTTTTATATTCAAGGTTTTCTGTAAGAATACAATTCGAAAATAATGAAAAACTACAAAAATTTATGTGACACTGTCTAGTTAGGTTTAACTTTGTATGAATATAGCACATCATAAGCTTCACAGCAAAATTTCTATTCACTCCAGCTGTTTCACATTTTTAACTTCAATACTACAGGAAAAAACTTAACCATAAAACTTTTAGTTCTTATCAAACATGCTGTTAAATACTTGGGTGTGTCTCACCACTGTCTGCAATGACTCATCAATCAGTTGTTTGACATTTGGCCAATAACATTCACTAGTCCTGTCCACACTGCAAGAAGCCAGTATCAAGGATCTGTCATGTCTCAACATATCATGCAGGATGAATAAACAGTTTTTACCCCAAAAATCTTTCAAAGTGGTCTTTCAAGTTAACCAAAACACCTAGAAGTGTGTAGTAAACAAACCTTATAAACTGGTCATTCATGTTAACCAGAACACTTAGAAGTGCGTAGTAAAAAAACCTTGTAAACTGGTCATTCATGTTAACTAGAACACCTAGAAGTTGTTTTAGTAAACACGTAGTTGACTAGAACAACAATAAGTACTTAGTACACAAACCTTATAAACTGGTCATTCATGTTAACCAGAACACCTAGATGTGTTTTTAGTAAACAAACCTTATAAATTATTCATTCAGATAGTTGACTAGAACATCTATAAGTACTTAGTACACAAACCTTATAAACTGGTCATTCAAGTTAACCTAAACACCTAGAAGTGCTTAGTGAACAAACTTTATTAAATATTCATTCAGGTAGTTGACCAGAACATCTAGAAGCACTTAGTACATAAACCTTATAAATTAGTCATTCAGTTCATTAACCATAACATCTAGAACTGTTTATCATTTTTAATTTTCATAAAAGAGTGTCTTGTCAAGAGCTTAGAATTCATAAGTACACCTTCTCTGCAGCTATTTTTTAGAAATTGCTGGGATACCTGATTACTCTTTCACACTTACAGTAACAGAGAAATGTACAACTCTAAAAGGTGACCCATATGGGTTCCTCCATGTGTTGAAAATTGACCATTAAATGTGTAGCGAATGTCTCTAATAACTTGTTTAAGTGACACTTTTAAGGTCGTTGTAGTTAAGCCTAAGCAAAGGAAATTGTCAAATCAACCAAGTAGTTAAAAGGATTTCTATATTTTCTTCTCAAAAAAAAAATTGAAAAGAAGGATTATTCAATTTCAAAAATTAACTATCATGTAATGGTCAACAATGAGCTATCATATTCTGTAAGTAAACAAAGCATTGTATAATTAAATGGCATAAAATTAAGACTGAAAACTTTGCAAGTCTTTAAACATGTTTTCCTATAATGAGACACAGTTGAAAGGTACTCTACTTATGCAGTTCAAGCTTCACTAGTATGTCTGTCTGTTATATTTGGAGATATTATGAAAATGAAGATAAAAAGAACTTATTAACAGTACAGTTCTTTCACAAAATTTAATCACTTCTTGTGATATAAAACTTTCTTTTGTGAAATTTCTATACAATTACCTTATGTTCCTTATATCTTACTTCAAAAATTACAAAAGCCATTTAAGTAATTTTATTTTTAATTTTTGCAATTTTCCCCATAAATTTGTCTACAGAATCACTATATTTAACATTTTAGCACATTTTGATAAGCTCAAAAATATTTAAGCATCTTTTCTTCTGTTTAGCATTGTTCAAATTATGCATTTGTTGATGTTTCTAACCATTAAAATGAAATAAAAAATGAAACCCCTCTTCTTCACAAGCACCTTATCCCAACCTGTCCTATCCCAGGTTTGTGCTTTATACAACATAATTTAAGCTCATGCCAACACAAATCAACTGCAATATTTGACATATACAAAATATGAACCGGAATGTTACTACCATTAAACTGCTTAGACACAAATTTTTTTGTATATTTCTAATATATGATGTGATAGTGAATAAACAGTCTAGCATTAGATATGACAACCTATGCATCTGTAATCACAACATTTTCTCCAAACAACAGTTTGCATTGTAAAACTAAGAATGCACATACACTATAAATTACTGAGTGATGAGATTCTGATAGTTTCCTTCAATTCACTTTTCATCGTCAACTGCTATCGTTAGTAGCTTAACAGATAATTTTTCCTCCCAAACCTACCATAATTATTGTACATTTACATACTTTATGTGTGTGAGGAGTATAAGTGAAAATAGTGAGAGATGGAAACATACAACTATGGTGTAGGATCAATTGAAAAACAGTTTCAAAAGAGGCTACATGTAATATAATCTGCTACTACAAACAAGAAAAGATTTTTTTTTCAACTCCTAACATAAAACATCTTAAACTGTCTGAGAAACAGAAATTATTCCACATCATAAAACACATACATTTCAATTACTATTTCAAAGTGTTAAGTTACACTGAGGGAAACTAAAGTTGGTCTATGCATAGTGCTCCCAAAACTTCCATAATTCATTCTTGTTTCAGACTTTTAGCATTTAAATGACCCACTGTGGGAGGTTCACTGTAAGTTGTCACCTTAGCTTCTTGTTCCATTACTTGTCTTTCTTTACGACGAACTTGATAGAAAACTACAAGTCTACAGCCCAACATCAGAGAAAAAACTATAGAAGGAGCTGTTTTTTCAAACTTATCAGCCAGCATGGAGTGAGTGTAAAAAGCACCAAGCATTAGTACGAGCAAAATAACGTTGGCTACCTGCTTTACATTTCCTGCAAAAGAAGAAACAGAAATAATCCTTGACTTTTCTTACTACTCGTGTACATATTATCATGACACCAACACAACATTTTTAAACCAGTTCATTTAATTTTTTCTATAATAGTTAAAAACGGTTAAAACTTGTTCATATTAACTTTATGTTAACATACTTGCAACTTTCATATTTGGTTAAGCAATAAAATTTACTAGTGAAAACTAAATTTCAGCACAGGAGAGAACAGTTATCACATCCAGCTGAGCTAGAACTCAATAGTCAACTAACCAATGGGCTAATACACAGATTATTTTCAACTTATGGATTATTCTCACGAGATGTGGATATTTGGAATAATCAAAAATAGTAATAATCAGAAACATTCATTTTGATTACTTGATTATTTTTGTGACATTAACTAACTTAATTGTTATTTTGATTAATCAATTATTTTAAGTGACACTGATAAATGTAATCAATGGTCATAAGTAACCAATTATTTCCATTAATCAAGTTAATCACCCAGCTTTGTCCTTGAGAATCACGGTCTTGCTATGAAACTATATCATATCTAGTCCTATTAACGTTATTAATTTAAAAATTTATAGCTTGCTTTAATTATTGAAAAATACTGCTAGCATCATATTTATATACATTTCAAGTTTAAATAACACAATCACCTTTAACAGAACACTTGTGAAACAAGATCACTTTATGCCTGCTTGATGTTGAAGCTATTTTAGAAGATGAAACTAGCATGAAAGAAGTCACGATACTATGACCATGTATCAGCAGCCATATCTGTGGTGTTTTAGGGCTTTAAAATCTTTTGAGTTTAATGTAAGTTCAATTTCAGTACGAGTTATGCTATTAAATATAAACCTCATCACCTCCAACTCCACGTTTTAATTATCTCTTGGTTTAAATTAATATTTCTAGAGAAAAAATTGTGTTAGCTCTGTATTTCATGACATTCCTAGAGAGATTGAATTATTCATGGTTACTTCTAAAGAGAGCTGGGCAATTAACTCAATATAATCAGTTACTTATGACCATTAATTAAATCAATTAGTGTTAGGTAAAATAACTGATTAATCCAAATTATGAATAAATTGATTAATGTCACAAACATAATTAACTATTCTTTTCAATTATTACTGTTTTCACTTATTTGAACTATCCAGTAATCAAATTTACTATTAAATTGACTAACGTCATGAAAATAATCAACTAATAAAAATGAGTGTTTCAGTTATTATTGTCTCCATCATTCCATCTATCTAGTAATTGAAATTCTGATTAAATCAACTATTCAAAATTTATTGTTTCCAATTATTATCCTTTCGATGACTCCTATTACCTAGCGATCGAAATATTGCCATAATTCAATTTTATTCAGCTTAATTGATTCAACTGATTAAAATATAGTCATTATATTTGTTTTTTGGCCAACACAATGGGCTGTCTGTGCTTTGCCCACCACAGGTATCAAAACTCAAGGTTTAGTGTTATAAAGTTGTTTTTTTAGCCATCTCATGCGAGAATAAATAATTAGTTGAATGTAAATAATTAATGAGCCTGATGATTAATTGGTTGGCAAGTTCCATTAATTGCTATTAGTATGCTTATGTTAAATATGGAGTTCATTTAACAATTTCAACAGCTTTTACATCCATATTTTGTTGCATATGTATTTTTGGACAAATCTATTAAAGGTTAAAACATCAAGCATCCACTGTTTGGAATATTTTTCTAGTCTATTTTCTTGCAAATATTTTTTGGAAAACCTATTTAAGAGTGATTCAAGTTCCATATTCACCTTGATGCTGAGTGAGCACCCTGTATTTTTACCTTATCAAATTGCTTGTTTAATCCATTCATTGCAGCTGGGACATACATTTCCCAGTGCAGTGGGAAATATACATTCTAACCACAATGAAAGGGATAAAATCCCCAAGTTTTTATCTACTGTATGTTTTTTATTACATGCACACTTATTTGTATATAAACAACTTTAATTTAGAAAGTACTGTTTAACAATATGAAACATGCAGAAATTAAACGCAGAACCCAAGGCTTGTCCTGACATCTTGAAGCCAATTTTCCTAATTAGAGGTGTTTAAGCTGGGGAGTAAAAAGTATTAGCTTTTTTTTTGTTGCTAAAACAGAATTAATTTTAGCTAAAAGTAATAAAAATGGAAACATGTTTTATTTGGCATTAATTACCATTCTTTCACTCATCGTTAGCTAGTTTTTCAGAGATTCATCTAACACACCTGGTTCTTGTACATTCAAATATTCAATACTTAACATCAGCTACTGACATTTGCTACAGAAGCTTTACTTCTTAACCAATGAAATATGAAATTTGATATGAATTATTTATTTTGTATTTTAAAATTATATATATAACCAATTAAATGTACAAGTTAAATCTCTGTATTTTTAAGACTTTTATTTTAAGCAGTGAATGAGAACCTGCGCACAGTGACAGTAATCGAATGGACTACAACTGGTGATTAAGCAACATTTATTGTATACTTCTACATATTTGCTAATAAAATATTTCCACTGAAAATCTTAATTTTAATCAAGAAAATGGCAAAATAAGACTTTGTCTCATTCATCTTAATTGTAAGACGCATAACTTTAAGAAATATGGAAAAGTGAGAGCAAAAAATTGATAATCCACTTTGTTAATTTCACTATAGCTACATCACTTTATAATAAAGTATATTAGGTTTTCAGTTTTGCTGTTAAAGCCTATATGTTTAGAACACAATGTTTTTAATACATTGCCAATGTTGATACATGGGTAGTAATTGGTGAATGCTCTAATAATGAAAAGACGCAGAGCGATGCAACGTATAAGATAATAGAGACCCACTGTACATAGGTCTACATCATTGGCATAATGACAAAATTGAGGAGCACTTAAAAACTGTACAATGGGTTAAAATAATGGAAAATCATATCACAAACACAGGAAAACATGTCTAAAAGTACAAATTTGATTAAAATGTAAAATCAAATTTAAGATAATGCAAATCAAAGTTCTAACTGAAATTTGTTATCTTTCATTCTCATAATCAAAAAGATAAATAGAAAAAAAGACAACACTATAAGTAGCAAACACAAATATTTCATCAATTCTAAGGAAAAAACACATCTGAACAAAGCAGTGCCTAGGAAAATAAATAAACCTTTGTTTTAATGCCAGTGCTCATATGATGGATGTGTCTTATTAGTGGATAGCTATAGTCTACTGATGATTACATCATAAGCTGGTGCAGTCCATGTTAATACATGTAGGGGTGGGAATTACATTCAAGGTTTGTGCATGCACAAAAATCTTCTCAGCAGATCTGCAAAATAATAGCTCTTTGTTCTGCAAAGAGGTAGCATTGTTACTGAACTAATATATTATACTGTAGTTACTTGAGATATTCTTTCAGATTTGGTGAAAAAGCAAACACTAGCTTAAACACAGAAATACCACCATTACTCTCAAACCCCAAGCATGCAACTCTCCATTTAGCTTAACTACTGTAGATTTGAGCCACTTATCAAAATAAACTCCAGAGCAACAAAAAAAAAGCATAATTATATAAGCATGTGCTTATGTTTTTATCACAGTAGAGAACACTTTCACATAATGGCACACATGCATAAATTCTGCAACAAAGTAGAAAACAGATTGTTTCACATCCAGAGTAAATGCCTTGTTAAAACTTACCAGGTATGAGAACAAGAGTCGTTCCACAAACTACTTCTATCCAACCAACTACAATCCTCATCCATTTTGATGGCACCTTGAACCCCAAAGCTTTAGCAAATGGAAACACTTTTGCATACTGCACAAAATTTCTTCTCTAAAAGAAATAAATAAATTTATAAGTGTATATGGAGATGGTATAAGGCAATACTCTTTATTTTAAAGATAAATTAACTACCTACATTTCCACATTACACCAAAAAAGGTTAAATAGTTTCCAAAGTCCACAGAAAGATCTCAAGATGTGAAATCTGTAAAAATTGAGATAATATGAATGCTAATACAGTGTGTTAATGAAACTTAAAGAACTTTCAGCACACTACAGATATTCTGGCAATAACCCATAACATGTAAAGCTAGATTAAAATTATTTTTTATATACAAGTCCCCTCAAATTTCCTTTTGCTTGATACTTTTAACCTCACACCTGTTGTTGTCAATAGTTCTGGGAGGCCAGAACTTTTTTTAAAGGAGAATCAATAATTCTTCAAAAATAAAAGAAGGGTTTAAGTTTCGGAAAGAGTTCCACATGGCACCCCCACCCAATTTTGTGGGCCCGAAAAGTGGTGCATGTACAAACCTAATAGAGAATCGGTGGTGGTGTGTCAAAGACAACTA
>NW_013668641.1:4347-8269 GCF_000517525.1 Limulus polyphemus | reverse complement strand
AATCAGATCCCCTAACTCTCTTTTTTCAAAAGTAAAACAATTTGAGAGATTTCAACCTCTCCTCCTATGACATCTCTCCATCCCAGACATCATTCTATTTAATTCTAGTAACCCTTCTCTGAACCCTTTACAACAATTCCATGTATTTCCTAAAATAATGAGTCCAAGACTGAACACAATATAAGGAGGCTTTAATTTAAAGAGTAAGGAAGAAGTGAAGCTACTCTCGATCTCATTCAAGTCAAAACGTAAAAAATCAGACTTACAATTTCTCTGTGCATTTCTCTATTTATGCTTGGTGTTACTTTCATCGACCCAACAAATATAAAAAATAACCCCAAAAACACAGATAGCGTGGTTAACACAATCGATTTCATTGGAGACAATTTACGATAGTAATTCGCTGTCTTAAAACTTAAAGTTTAGCTGCACAATAAACTTCCTAAACACAAAGTTATAAGACAACGATAATACACTTTTGAATAGTTATTTCCAAAACGATCGGAGAGTAGGTGTCGGTGTTCGATTTGGCTTTAGTATTTAAAAAGTATGAAAAACAAAATGAAACAAAGGAGAGAAAATATAGTTATTTTTTTATAATAGAGAATATTTTCTACTAAAATACCTTAGATAATTTTCTGAGAGTAATAAAATTCTTTTGATATAGTAAAGCTTTTTTCATATTTTCAGGCAATTTACATTTTGCAGCGATATCAAATTATATTTTGTTTTTGTTCATCAAACAAATCAAATATCGTTTTGATAATAAAGTTAGTAAAAACTACATTTACTGATGAAACCACAATGGCGAAACATTGGCTGAAATTTTAAAGTTTTTTCTTATAATCTGGAAAGTAAAGGTACTTTTTTTTACTGACTTTATTTCTAAAATATCTAAATCCCTTCAGTATACACTACAAATTCTAAACAACAATAAAATAGTTACATCAAATATCAGTTGCTTAGTGAAGGTGTAAAATCTTAAGGAACGATGAAGATATAAATTTTTTCTTTGAATTTTAAAATTATAAATTGTTTCCGCAATATTTTTGATATTATTTATAGTAGCGAATGTTAAGTTTTCCTTCTTTCAGGCAAACAATTTAGGCCCTTGAAGATAAAACATAATGTTTATACTTCATTTTTCATCGCCATCGCATTTTCATTAAATAATGTGCTATCGAGAATATTTTTCATTCTGTATGTTCTTCATGAGGTTATATTGCTGTCGTATATAAACATACGTTTTTACCTTCTTATATTAATATAGTATTACTCAAAATGTATTAGATATTTTCAGAGTGTGTAGTTTTCAAATAACACGAGATCAAGAAAGTCGTAAACTTGATTTCGTTCTAGTTGCCTTTGTTCATTTTCATTCTATTTAGATCACATCTGGTATGCCAATAGTTGACTAACTGTAATGCTGTACGTTGTGCAATAATATAGACAGCAATGTAGGTCAGGTGATATCTCGAAGTTGCAGCCTCCCCTAGACTTGTATGAGTATGACCAGTCAAATGGGAACGCTATTCGCTCTGGGTAAATCCGAGTTACTGGGGAAGTTGTGATATGGAATCATATAAAAAAATTCTGCTTATTTGAATTATTTAATAATTTTGTTTATTTCTTTGTTCTCTGTAGTAGATAATGTCTATTCTGACTGAGGGGTTATTGCAGCAATATAGCATCTGTATTGAAATGATCAGCAGTTGTTCATGTAGTATTCTTTGCTGGCCAAATTGATAACGTCTGAAAGTAAGGAACACTGAATTTAAACAGCCTGGGAGGTGATCTCAGCCTAATCAGTCTGAGAGAATAGTTCTAATCCAATACAAAAGACAATCATCATGCGAAGCAAGTACATACACTATTTTTGAGTTATGTTCCAATAAGGATTGTAATATGTATATTTCACAATATCTACAGTTTCTTCATTTCGTTATCAGGAACTCAAGTATTCAGAAAAAGTCAGTATTACTCTGTAATAGATAATTTATCGGATCTCCTGTTAATCAGCAGGCTTATCCTAATACTCTATGAATGATTAATTTTACCTGGATTAACCATATTGCAAAATTTTCATGCATTTGCTTCTTATAAGTCTTCCTCTTTGTCTACCATTTTTATCACTTGATGGCAGGCCTCGCATGGTCTGGTGGTTTGAGAGCTCATCTAGCAATCTGCGGGTCGCGGATTCGTATCCCCGTCACCGAACTTGCCCGTTTAGCCATGGGGGCGTTATAATGTGATGGTCAATTCCACTATTTGTTGGTAAAAGAGTAATCCAATAGTTAGTGGTGGGTGGTGCTGACTAGCTGCCTTTCTTCTAGTCCAGGGTTTGGCAACCTGCGGCTCTTTAAGAAGAATTGTGCAGCTCTCCAGCTTTACTCTTACTGTGAAAAAAAAAGTAGAGAATCTTTCAGGCATATTGGGTGCAAAAAAACTTAATCTCAACCAAAGTCGCTCTTTTAACATTCTAGCTAACTCCTCAAATGCCTTAGAAAGCGAACCCCTGATTTTAGTGTTGTGAATCTGAAGACTTGCCGCTGTCCCACTGGGAACCTTTTTTTCTCTCTCTCTCTCTCTTTTTCAGGTCAGACCATTAGGGCATATTTCAGCTCTCAAAATGATTTGGTCTTAGACAAAAACAAAAAAAGTGACTCTTCTTTGAAAGGTTGCTGACCCCCTGCTCTAGTCTAGTCTATCATTGCTAAATTAGAGATGGCTAGCGCAGATAGCTGTGAGTAGTTTTGCGCAATTTAAAAACAAAAACAAAAAACACTTGATAGTTTTTAAAATGATTAATTCGTATGTTATTTCAAGCACTAAAATTTAGGTTTTATATATTCTGTTCATAAACATTTCCAAACAAGGTTTTATATATTCTGTTCATAAACATTTCCTAACAAGGACGTAGTACTAAATTACAGTAGAGGAGTCCAAATTCTAAACACTTTAAATACATGTACTTAAGATAATCAGGAGAATAAGACTGCCAGGGGGTTAATATTTTCGTCCTCTTCATTAGTAATATTTAGCTTTTTGATAGATATTTATAAATTACACTGAAAAAATACATGAACTTAAGATCATAAAGAGGATAAGACTTCCAGGGGCTGAGGTTTTCGTTCTCTTCATTAGTAATATTTAGCTTTTTTGATACATATTCATAAATTACACTGAAAAAATACATGAACTTAAGATCATAAAGAGGATAAGACTTCCAGGGGCTGAGGTTTTCGTTCTCTTCACTGGTAATATTTAGCTTTGTGATAGATATTTATAATCTACACTGATAAAAACTGCTGACGGTTTACTTGTAATAAACATCACAAAAGCTGACAAGCAGCTGTTGCCCATAATGGTCACACAACATTTAATTGGAATTATTCCTTCTTCAGTACTCAAATTTATCAAAACGTACTTGCATCAGCATCACCCTCTTAAGGTAAAGATAGTAAAATACGTTTTGACACCCGAATAATATTGGACATGATGTTCCAAAAACCCACATATATGTTCGATTCGCCTCATAAACTGTCATATTTTCAGATATATATAGGTGTTGTCCATGTAAATAAATGTATGTATAAATATATAAATGTGTGTGTGTGGTCAGATAAAGCTATATTTCATCTTCGAAAACATGATGCCTTTCTGTAATTTAAAGTTTTAGTTTTTCTACAAATGTTTATAAGAGCAGCAAAGAATATAGATAGTGTTCACTGTGAGAGTTGCATTTTTTCTTTTTAACTACGAAAATTAAGGCAAGAATGTAAGTCTTGGGTAAAGCCTGGAAATGAAAATCTTGTAACACAAAAGTTTAAACGTGATGTATATTTCTATATATTTATGGTTCGATGATGTGTACGCTGCTGAGACTTCAATATATATATATATATATATATATATATATATT
>NW_013668641.1:0-4046 GCF_000517525.1 Limulus polyphemus | reverse complement strand
ATATATATATATATATATATATATATATATATTCCTGTACTTCTTTATTATCCTCAATTGATCTACAATAGTTCATGTTTTGCTTTGTTTGATAAAGATTTTGTTTCTTACAGAAATAACTACCCATTTAATTTACATCCTTTTTTAACACTTAAAGTGGAACTATCACATAGGACTCCTGCATGCGACGATCATTTTCTATTCCTCAGCAGGGTTAGAAAGTGGTTGAGTCCAATTTTGTGTGTGTATTTGGAAGCTTTGACAATGAATGAGTTCGTTTGCAAATCTCCAATTCGTGGATATATACTGGAGTTTTCACAAGTATCTTCATCAACAAATCTTATGTATTCTTGTTAAAACAGACAATGTAATGAAACTAACCAGAGTTCGTCTACAATGCTCATTCTTTTAATACAACAATGATCTGTTTGAACAAACAAAAAGCACTGACATGAGATCAACACTCTCTCTTTAGTTTTAGCAAACATTCTCATGGAAGATTTTGAACGTCTTCTTTTGTACCGACAAGAAATCCAGATTTTTCAGATGTTACGTTTTATTATCTGGCCCCATAGCCTTGAAAACTTATTAGCTTTCTCACGACACCTTAATTTCTGGACATTATCATCAGCAGAAATAATGATAAACTCACTAGAATCATATAAAGGAAATCTACTCATATTGATAGATATATTTCAAGTTATATCATTCACATTCTGTTAAACAGAGCAGAAAACATACTTCTGTAACGAAAATTCCATAAAACAAACACCGACACATCAGTATTTTAAACAGAATGGATACCCTTTAAGTTTCATCACCAATAGTTTGAAGACATAAAAAAGACAAACTGATACAACAGACAAGAAAAACAGGACCAACTATTTACTTCCTGTGTATGCAAAACCTAAACTAGGAGGTCAAACGAGTGGCCAAAAAGATCTTAGATCTAGCCTTGTTAAAATAAAACAAAGAGCAGCTGGCGATAAACACAAAAACTTAACTTATGAAAGACTACGCTCTTGTAAACAGACCTACTTCAGAGAAACTGGACAACACTTTGGGGCAAGAATAAAAGAACATAAATATTGCACAAGTCTGATGAAAATAAAAAAATATTCCCTTGCAGAACATTCCATGTTAACAGGACGCAAAATAGATTAGGACAATTACTGAAACATTGACTCAGATAAATTTTGAAAAAAAAAAGAATCTTTTTACATTTAGACACTGAAGTCATCGTTAAATAAACTTGGGCCTGGAAATCAGCAGTTTGTGACTACCATTGGTCAAATCAAAACTCATTCCACTAACCACGTCACGTCCGCCTCAGTTTTTCCGAATAACACATAAACTTCTGCAAACCCGCTACAGGATGACCTAAAGTTGAAAGTTGTTTGAAACTTCGTCTTTTTCATCTATGCTATTTTGGTAGATAAGTTTTCCAAGACTTTCTCCATAAATGTCACTCTTAACTATAAGCAGTTGCTGTCTATTTTTGGTCAAATGTTACGTAGTTTCACTAATCAAGTATATACATCCCTCTCGTCTCTTATCTCTACCACAGCCTGGTGGTTAGGGCGCTCGATTTTCGACCTGAGGGTCGCGGATTCAAATCTCCGTCACTGAACATACTTGCCCTTTCAGCCATTGGAGTGTTATAATATCATGATCAATCCCACTATTCGTTAGTAAAGAGTGGTCCAAGAGTTGACAGTGGGTGGTGTTGACTAGATACCTTCCCTCTAATTTATCCTTGCTAGATTAGGGATAGATAGCCCTCTTGTAGCTTTGTGCGAAATCCAAACTAAATCAATCCCCACTATAGTTTTACAAAGACTGCCACTTCTTTGCTTAATATCCACAGACGCAGATAGCTGCCTTGCTTTGCGCCAACAAACCCCAATAACCAACCAACTAATATCCACAACTCTGGGAGCTTTTACGAATCATTTTCTTTTTTAACATGTTCTGAAATACTCGCATTTCACATTTGCTATCCAATGCTTCAATTCTTTCAAGTTTGATTGTCTGTTTTAGTTCACTTTCCTGTTCCTCTCTCTCTCTACTTCACGTACATTAATTCTAACGACCCTGAGGAGTTTCTTTTACTTCGATATTTATCCTATATAAAATGTTCATTAATGCCTTGTGCTTTTTTTTAGGTGCAATATTCCTAAATCTTATTTTCAGAAGAGTCATTCTCTCTCTTCAGATGTCCCGGATTAGAGCTGGACGATTAGTGGAATTTGATAAGATCAGATGACCCGGATTAGAGCTGGACGATTAGTGGAATTTGATAAGATCAGATTCAACCAAAAGAATATTTTGACATGAGACATAGGTATTTGCAATAATCGAAAACTCCAATTTGCATTAGCTGCTTATTTTCGTGAATTGTGACACCAAATGATTAAGTTAAACAACCTCGAATTAATCAAAATAATGTGAAACCAGAGATGCAATATTTCGATTAGTTGGATAGTTAGAATAACAGTAATAATAATCAGAAACACTAATTTTGATTAGTAGGTTATTTTTGTACCATTAATCGATGGTTTTATGTGGTACTCATTCGAGTTAATCACCCAGCTCTACTTCTACTGACAGTTAATTCTGCTCACCCCCAAGTTCCTTCTGTGACTCAGGGATTGTATAATGTAGTTTCTTTTTAAAATCTTCTGAAGAACTCCTTTCATGGCAAACTTTGTTGACAACTTATTCCAGTAATTATCTTATCTCACAGCTTAAGTGTCCTGTACAATCTCTATGTATCACCTGAGTGAGCTTTTCTCTCTCTCAAACCTGACAGGTGTCTTACACAGCGATTTGTTTCTTTTTTTTAATTTCTCGCAAAGCTACACGAGGGCTATCTGCGCTAGCCGTCCCTAATTTAGCAGTGTGAGACTAGAGGGAAGGCAGCTAGTCAACACCATCCACCGCCAACTCTTTTACCGTCACATTATAACGACCCCACAGCTGAAAGGGCGAGCATGTTTGGTGGGAAGGGGATT
Source organism: Limulus polyphemus (assembly GCF_000517525.1). Lineage (NCBI taxonomy): Eukaryota > Metazoa > Arthropoda > Merostomata > Xiphosura > Limulidae > Limulus > Limulus polyphemus. The sequence goes on along the minus strand of NW_013668641.1, from coordinate 1,032 downwards.
CGAACCCGCGACCCGCAGATTACGAGTCGAGCTCCCTCACCACCTCGCCATGCCGGACCACAGCGGTTTGTCTTTGACACTTAACCTTGTCCTAATGAGTTAACGAGAAGTGCAATTTCTGTCGCATACGTACAACTTCTATGTTGTAAAGCTAGCTTCTTCTTGCAAGTTGTATCTTAATTAAGAATAATAGCACACAATAGAAATAAAGTTATATATCTCTGATTAACATTTTAGTTCTAAAATTACTTACTTATGAATTCAAAATTAGAAATATCTTCTGAATGTTTTTTTTATGATATTTAATAGTTCTTCGCAACTTTTTTTTTTATAAAATTTGTTAAAATCAGAAGTAACAATGCCTCTATAAAGTAACTTACTACTGTATGAATGTAATTTCTTTTTTAGCGTTCTTTACAAATAAAATAAAGAAATCTAATTTGCAAAGATCCTTCTGAAAATCAAAACAATCTCAACAGATGCAAAATACTCCAGTTTCACCCTGTAATAAACTGGTAAAATAATGAGGTGGTGGCGGCTAACTTTTGTGATACATCTACATGCAAAGTTTCGTTTTCAGCTAATTAGTCTAATAATACGTTCATATTTATATTTCTCTGTAAATGCAAAGTGATTACAAGATTTCAAAAAATAAGTCATGCTTAAACAAGTTCACATTTCAACAATCACATTGAATTTTTTTTATCAAGCTACGCTTTCAATTATTTTAACTATACTGTGCATTATTTCATGGGATTCCTCGCTGTTAAATAACATATGCTAAGTCTTTCTTTAATTTCTCTAGTGCATATTGGTGTATAGAAGACATATTAATACTACAAATAAACGGCCATATAACACCAAAACATTGTTTGTATTTAATTAGACACTCAACGTTTCGCTTTACAGCTTCTTCAGAAAAGCGTTCACTTAAACACAAACCGAAACTGATAGTATAAAGCTTCAAAAGAAAAAAAAAAGCTTTGTACTGTCAGTTTCGGTTTGTGTTTAAGTGAACGCTTTTCTGAAGAA
>NW_013668640.1:145326-149835 GCF_000517525.1 Limulus polyphemus | reverse complement strand
AAAACTTTGGGTCAATTTTGAGCGTTTTTTTTGTTGAATAAATTTGCACATGTGGCTTATATATAGACCAAATTTAACACCTAATTGTAGGTTGTAAAGATCTATCAGTGTACCACATTTAAAAAAATCCATAAAAGCTAAGTACGTTTTTCTATCAAATAAATTTTCCGTACTTTCGATGCGAAGAAAAAAAAAAAAGGAAAATATTCAATGAAACTTGGAAATTTTATATCTCGCGTATTTCTTAATGTATTGCCTTGACATTTGGTATGGGAAGCAAGGTTCCAGTAGAGCATATTCACTAAAAATATGTGATAATTTGGATTACTACAGTACACGTTACAGAAGGTGGAAAATAGCTACACTATCACTCCTGTTAATAACAAACAGTGTCCTGCAGCAGGTTGTTTTGTCCGCACGACACACTACAGGTATCTTGATATATATATATATATATAAAGCTGACCGAATTCGCTTTAACATTGACAGGTTTTTAAAACTTGTATGCTATTTTCACTACAAACGTAGTGTTAGTGATTCTTCGTTTTCAGTAATTTAACGTGTGACTGCTCGAGAAACACGAAGAAAAAAAAACACATTACAATTCATTAATCTTAGTCGAGATTCATTGGAAAATAGATATTATAAAGTGAATAGTGACAGCCAATACAGAGAATTTCAATACAATGGGTAGTTGAGGTTAATGTGTACGCTGAACAATTTATACGACAACTTCAGTATACAGAATAACGCCATGAATTTCTAAAAATGCTATATTTAGTTTCCAGCTTATAGTTTTATGAAAACTGTTCACTTACGAGAATATATACTACTTATACCCAGAAGCCATAGCGTAAATCAATAGCTTCTCCGGTCGAAACATCTAACGTTTTATTTTCCTGTGTTCATGTCCATAACTAATACACTAGTCTTGACTCTTTTTGAAATACTTACACGGGTTTATATTACCACTAACGTATTTCCATTTTATTCGCAAAGCTTCAGGTTTTTTTTTTTTAATTTACATTTCTGTATGCCCAACATGAATCCGATTCCAAGCCAAAGGAATACACACACACACACACATTTTCTTATTCTATATTAAAAATGTATTACCCAGATTAATATTACCCAATTAATAACGCTTTTTGGATTTGTTTTAAATCCAGTTAAGAGCTTAAATCAGAAAATAGTTTTCAAAAATAGATTTCCCATTTCTACTGTCTTGCATCAGCCTCCTCCCCCCTAAAGCTTCCAAGGAAACCCCCAATCCCGAAATGCGCCCCTTTAAAGCTTGGCAATGAGCAGATTACCCAACAATAGTTTCATGTATTTGTTTATTATTAAGCACAAAATGCTATCTATGCTCTACCCACCACGGGTATCGAAACCCGGTTTCTGGCGTTGTCAGTCCAATACATGCCGCTGTGCCACTGGGAGGCAGTTTCATGTAGGTTATAACTCAAGACTAACGTTTTATGGGTTAAAATACACATATACATTAACATATGGTAGCATCTTACTTAAAATATTAGAAAATATGGGAGTTTTTTTTCTTCTTCTCAATTTCTAAAAAAACCTTACGTGATAGTTTGTTTTGAATTTCGAGCAAAGCTACACGAGAGCTATCTACGCTAGCCGTCCCTAATTTAGCAGTGAAAGATTAGAGGGAAGGCAGCTAGTCATCACCACCACCCACCGCCAACTCTTGGGCTACTCTTTTACCAATGAATAGTGGCATTGACCGTGACATTATACCGCCCTAACCACCTGGTCAGTAAATGTGATATAACAAATAAAAGCAAGATACAACTACCGTTAACTTATATACATTGTTATATCTCAAGGATTTCGATGAATTCATTTTCTAAGCATTCATCCCCCAACCACGTCCACGACTTGTCGTTTCTCATTCCTTCCAACTCTCTATGGGCTCCATTTTATTCTTTTTGTTAGACGAAACTAACAGTATCGTACAGATCATGTAGTTAACGTGTGAGCGGGACGTGGCTTTGTGGTTAGCGTGTAGAGCTATGGTTCGAAACGTGGTCAACACGCTCCCCACTACCTTCTATGAATGCATTGTAAACGTGACAATCTCGTTAATGGATTGAAAAATCTATAGAAAACCCTTGCGACGGCGGGTGCTTTTGACTGGCTGTCACCTACCTGTTCAGTAGTTCAAAATTAGGTACGGCTGTACTGAATCCTAAAGGTCTCTGATCCAGTCCTATTTACCCCATGTGCGCATCATTCAGGTTGAAAATCCGAACTCCAGCTAATTAATACGCATGGCCATTGAATAGCTTTTTGAAGTGCGTAAGAATAGAAGCTGTTGACGTTTATTGTTAATGTCTAATAGAATAATTTTAAGAATCGTTAATGACCACTTTTTGTTTTCATTTAAGTAACATTAATGCTGCCAGTTGGAAGTATACTACGATCGAAAAGTGAAACGTTTCTTTGGATACATTACAACGCAACAAAATTTGGCAACATTAGCGTATTTTATACACAATCTAAATATGCCGTTATATTTTATTTAAAAAACTTGCAAATAGATTTTTTCTTCCAACATTTGTTTGTTTGTTGTTAAGCACAAAGTGGCATTATGTTTCAGGGATCGAGTTCCGAATTTTAGCGTTATAAACTTGCAAACTTACTGCTGAGCCATTGCTGGAGCTTTTTTATCTTTTTTTTTCTTCACAAAAGTGATTTCAGAGAAACACGAGCGCCCTCTAGAATGAGAATGACACGTAAAGATATTTCAGGGATGAAAGTAATATTTCACCAGATGGCTAAGCACCTTAACTATAAATAACATCATAATATTTTTAAGGGTAAAATATTATACCGCCATAAAAAAAAAAACCTTTGCCGTGATTTTAAAAGTCACATAAGGCAGGTGATTTCGAACTCCGGTCCAAATGGTACAAGCAGCTGCGAATGGTGAACTGGATGCCAGTCCGTCTGAAGTTAACCTCCTGCTAATGTCTATGTACTTATCATACAGCTGGGTAGACTGGAACATGTGGGACAGTGTCTTGCTCAAGGACACAACAGCATGGCGCAGACTAGTCTCGAACTCGCAATCATTCGACTACGAGTTCAGAGCACGAAGCCCCCCCCCCCATAACGTCACAGTAGTCTTTAAATCTGGCTGTCAGGTTACATTCTTTCACCATATTCTCTGGAGAATCATCATTTTGCTTGGAGCTTAGAACGCTGAAATTCAAGGTTCGATCCCTGGACGCAACGCAGACAGCCCGTTGCGTAGTTTTTTTGCTAAAACAAAAGGGAGGCGAAATCGTTACTGCAACAAAGACACACTAGTTCGTCTGTTTGTTGTTAAGCGCAAAGCTACACAAAGGGTTGTCTGTGCTGTGCCAACCATGAGTATCGAAACCCAGTTTCTAGCGTTTCGAGTCCGCAGATTTTTCCGCTGTGCCACTGGGGGCCTAGTTCGTACGAGTTAATTAAATCAGTTAATAAGTGGCACTACAATCAGTGTTCAAGAAATGGCTTTTATTACGACAAACCAGAACCAATCAACTACTAACACTGTTTATCTCCTGTTGAATACGATGTCCAGCGTACCTGCCTTACTACCTCGGTATTGCAAACACGCTCCATTCAGCTTCTTTCTCAACACACAGATATTGCGCTCATTTCAGTCTTTCCGCGCAGAGCTACAGAAAGGAATATCTGAGAACAGATGTCCCAAATGTTTGACTGGAAGACTAGGGTGAAGGCAGTTTGTCAACAGCACCCACCACTAACAATTGGGCTACTCTTGTCTGATCGAACAGAGGATTTGACCGTCAATGTTTGTAGCGCGGTCACGGCCAAAGTGCGAAGCAAAAGGGTGCAAACCACGAACCTTTGACTTCACATACACTAATCTACGCCTGGTCCTTATTTTCCTAACATTCAGACATTATACGACCACACAAGTTTTTGAACTTATACTGTAACTGTTTTAAGATTATACTGACCACCAGGGGAACGAAACAACCACCATATTTCTACCAAACTTTAGAACAAGTTAATCTGAAAACGAGTATTTTTTTAGCGTGTTTAACACCGACAGAGAAACCACTGGCAAAAACTACATATTTTTAGCTTCTCATTTCTGGGATTTTGATATTCTTTCTCCTTTATATCACACTATACAAAACTCAGAGGTAAAGCTACCATTGATAGGTACCCTCTGTATATTTTTAAAATGTCAATAAACACATCAAAGTTACCATTTTATTTAGGAAAATAAACTCGTAGTATTACTCTGGTTATCATGGATGGTAAAACTACATCTATTTGTGCACAATAATTCAGACTCAACTAACAAGGTAAAAGCACTAAATAAGACTTGGTTTTTAAGATAATTGTTTCTCTTTGTTTGTCACCAAAAGTCAAAATTGTTGTCTGGTTCAGTTGTATCTCTGTATTATAGGCCTACATCTTCCGTTACAGTCCCATATTTTAAAGTTCCACACTACAAGCCTATTA
>NW_013668640.1:140841-144334 GCF_000517525.1 Limulus polyphemus | reverse complement strand
GGATGGCCTTTGGAATGGATTGCCTTCAGATGTTGTAGAGGCAGTAAATTTAAGTGAGTTTAAGAGAAAGCTTGATAAGTATGTGAATGGTAAAGGCTGGCTTTGAGATTTTTTTTTAATTATTTTATTTTATTTTAGAAGATGGAACAGCTGCAATGGACCAATAGGTCCCATGTTGTCCCAGAACATTGTTATTGGGTAGTAATTCTCCACACACATAATATTATAATAACACATTCTGTTATAACTAGGGATGTGCTAAATACAAGAGCCATAAAATTCAAGATTTAATAAAGTACATTTCTATGTTTGAAATAACACCTTTTATGAATCAAAACTCTGTCAAAGCAATTTTATTGAAAAGTTACATATAACAAAATTTCCAGCAGTCATTACACAAATATCCAACAATTAAGTCTCTTGCAAACTTAAGTTTAATAACAGAATTAATAATAGCCCACTTTCTTTATTATTTAAATCATACAATACAAAATGTACAAAAATATGTCACCCTTTAATTTACATAGCATTAACTGAAGTAAATAACTTAATAACCAGAATGAAAACGACCATAAGATTTCAGGAACAAAATGCTCTATTTACTGAACGTTTTGCTTTAGAATTGTGTAGTTCACTAGTAATTTTGTAGCATAAAAAATATTTCATACTACAATATTACAAAACTGATAAAAAAAAATCTTTAAAACCATAGTACCACAAAGGCTATTAATCTTTATGTCTGTACCCACATGGGTTATACCAAAATACCACAAAGGCTATTAATCTTCATGTCTGTACCCACATGGGTTATACCAAAATACCACAAAGGCTATCAATCTTCATGTCTGTAACCATGTGGGTTATACCAAAATACCACAAAGGCTATTAATCTTCATGTCTGTACCAACATGGGTTATACCAAAATACCACAAAGGCTATCAATCTTCATGTCTGTACCCACATGGGTTATACCAAAATACCACAAAGGCTATCAATCTTCATGTCTGTACCCACATGGGTTATACCAAAATACCACAAAGACTATCACTCTTCATGTCTGTACACACATGGGTTATACCACTATACCACAAAGGTTATCAATCTTCACGTCTGTACCAACATGGGTTATACCAAAATAACAATTCTGAATGAACCTGGAAATTCAAATTAATTTAAGTTTTATTTTGAGTCTCATTTGTAAAAAACTGTAAAGCAAAAGGTAGAGTAAGTACATTAATAGTTCCTAAAGCCTTATAATCACTCTTATACTGTTAAAAATACATTTACAGTAATTTCTCAAACAATGCATAATTAACACTAAAAAGTGTAACTAGATAAATGACTAGACGATTGATATTAATCAATATATTACAGTTGTTTTAACCAGTAACAAGCTGTGAAAATATTGTTTTTTGATTTTGTTTGACTTATAAATCTCATCTTATTGTTTAATTCAGAAGAAAGTACATAATATAAAATAAAAAATTAAATATTTTAATTTAGGACAAAATGGTTTTAAGCAGGCTCCGAAAAAAATGAATTTATGGAGAAACATTTATACACAAAATTCCACTCAAAATGATTATGAGATCAGTAAAACAAAATTATATTACATAGGTAATATAATAATATTAATTAATTAATAATTAATTAATGTGGTAATAAACAGAAATACTCTTTAAACTATGCCACACAATGGTTTCTCGAACGTACAATAAAGTTACAAACCACTAAAAAAGAAACTAGACAATAAATTAAAATTAACTCAGATTTTGAGCAATCCAGCAGGTTAGGTTCTTATGAAGTACATGGTACCTAAACTGGATCTAAATATCTACAAAATTAAATTGAAATTAACACTGAAAATTACCACATAAAGTATTATAATCAATTTCTACTCAAATGAAATATTTTGTACAGTTCACCTATTAATATGAACTTCGTTTTGGATACACACTTCTGTCACCAACGTTACGCTGGATGGTACGTTTAAAGTTATTCACAAGTATTATAAATTGTGACACATTGATTTGGATAACAAGATTGTCTAAACAGGTTTGAATATTACAATATAAAAAAAAAAGTTTGGTATAAAACAGGTTGTATCAAAAGATGCACATGCTAATGCCAGGCTACTAAAAGGTTCAGAATATTCATGTTTTTATCTATTAAAAAACTCAATGAGAACTAGAAACCCCTGTTTAAAATCCTGTTCTTAAAATAAGGAATATTATGCACCGTAGCAAGAAATCAATGAAACAAAATTTACACACTATAACAATGAAAGTTTCACATTATCTTAAATAAGTGTTCGCAACAACGTAATTCACTGATATTATTGTACCATAAAAAATATTTGGTACTACTACTTTATAAAACAGTTTTATTATAAAATCATACTAAAAATTACTCCACACTGACTATTGCCCAAAATCAACCACTTTTAATATTGGAAGTTCAAATCAATTACCATTTTAATTTTACATTTTGAGCCTTGTTAGAAAAAGGCCAAAAAACGGCATAGATAATTTTTCCATTTTGGACTAACAACAACGACTAGTATATGGGTTGTCATATTTGATCCTCTTCACTCAGGTATTCTTCCTGATGTAAACCACAGCTGCTACTCCGACAGCAACTGCTGCCATCCCGACAGCTGCTATCGAGAATGTGTGAATCGTCTTTTTAACGTAACCTCCCATAACACACAGAACCTTTTCCTGCAAATAATTACCAAAACTAGATAAAAATAATAAAGTCAAAAAGCAGTTTTCATCCACTCTTAAAAAACAACAACAACGGATTCGACCCTAGTAGCGCACACAGTGCAGATAACTCTTTGTGCAATGTATGCAAGTTTACACAAAAACACAAATGAACATAAACTTTAACATTAAGCCCTTTAAACATAGTAGTGGATATAAATCAAATTGAAAACTTTGTTTTTATTTCAAAGCAAACATTTATTAGTAAAGCAGCTAAGTTGTCCTTTAAATACTTAAAACAGTAAACCGATATTTCTCTCTTGCTGTAGTTTTATAGTTATAGTGGTGAAAAAGAAGTAGTAAAAATGTGTTTAACTTTAAGAAATAAAACAAACTTTTTTTTATATATGATTAACAACCTGAAATGTGTGGGTTTTTATTTTAATTTATACAACAGAACACAATGTCAAAAGTAATGTTTTGAAAAATATGTGGACTTAATGTTTTAATAAGAATTTTCCGATATTCAGTTGTTTAAATTTAATTATTACTAGACCACCCGTGACCCATTGGGTCACCCACTATTCAAAGTTTATTAAGAGTTCAAGCTAATTTCAATCTTGCACCGAAATAAAGGTTTATTTTGAGATAATTTAATTAAATATTTCAATCCACTCGTGTTATTCATAATTCAAGAAGAGATATTTGATTGTTTATCGGGAGTAAAAGGCAAGTCAGAGTTTTCAGGTATTGTAATGAATTAGTTCATTATGTTATGGTCTTTCCTC
>NW_013668640.1:130646-139944 GCF_000517525.1 Limulus polyphemus | reverse complement strand
TGACAACCCCCCTCCATCCCATCCACACCACTCTAGTAACCCTTTCCAACAATTCAATGTCCTTCCTGAGGTAAGGAGCCCAAGACTGAACACAATATTCCAAATGTGGCCTAACCAGTGACCTGTCCAATGAAAGAATAACCTGTTTCAACCTGTATTCCATATTTCTACAAAATCTGCGTAATGATGTCTACACCACACATAGAAAATTCAATACTGATATATCACAATTATATAAAGTATTCCAATTACATAACAGTGACAACATAAAATTCAACAAACTGATATTTATACGTTGTTTTTCTGCAAATTAATAAATGTATCACGAATGATGTTATACTCTCAGATGAAGTGTTACTACGTATTAAATAAAACGTTTTATACGCTTACTAAAATAATACGATTTTCCAAGTTTAAGGACATTTTTACCACAGTTATTTTACTACATTTGGAAATTCAAGCTTCAGAATAAAATTATAAAGATGCAACTGTGAAAATTTCAGAATGTTACAGAAAATTTAACCTTTAAATATAACGGAGAAATACAAAAAATAGGTGTATAACTGTTAAAAATGAGCAATATTCCATTTGTACAACACTTCTTATTCTCTTACAACTCGCATGATTAACCGATAGTTAAAAATGTTAGTATGGAAAATACTTCAGTAATTTTTTATATAGAATACTCTTCAGGTGTGGTGTTGTGCCAACTACATTTTTATAGGACATTCTTAAAGTCATGTGTTAACAAGTACACAGGACTATTTTCCTGTGTATATCACTACATCAGTAACAACGTAAAGCTAACAGAGACTGTATCACAGTAGTTTCACATTTGTTGAAATATGAAATTAAATCCTGCAGTCTTACTTCTTAAAATAAAAGTATTATTGAGGATGTTACTCTTGATGAGAATGAATACTGTCTGCTCTAATACTACACAAGAGTTTCAAAACATTTCCAAAATTAATGACGTTGAAAACTAAAGTTATTCATTGTTATATACATAACACAAATACTATTTTTTTGTTTTTATAAAGATCCTTTTATGAACTTAAAATGCTTAAAAAAAACAATAAATATGCAGACATTGAATTAAGTTAGAAACTCAACAGGATGAGTTATTTAGTCTTGCTTTGAGTTTACAACTTTTACAGTAAAAAAAAAAAACTTCCTTTCTGTAAAAGCTGATTGCAAGATTAACTTACTATAAATATTTTTGGTTAATAGAAAAATTACATCTTTTTCATTATTTTCAATTGTTAAATTAAAAGACCAGCTCAGACACTTACAGTCTTAATGTCGTTAAGAGAAAATTTGTAACCATAAACTAAGTTTTATTAACTGGCATACAGTTAACTATAAAATTCATGGTTTCATCTAAATAAAACTTAATGAAAAACAAAACATATTTTGTTACTTACCCAACCACCATTTTGGTAAATCCAGTTCCCCACATGGTTTCTTATGAAGCTACAAGACCACATCATACCCATTATACAATAATCAATGTAGCAACCTTTAAGTATAAGGTCGCTACAGAAGAAGAAGAGGGTGACGATACCTTCTGTGGTATTAAATCCATCTGAAAACAACTCCACAAGCAATCTGTTGAATTTCTGAGGTGACAGTTGACTCGTGTTAATCTAAAAATGTAAGAACATACAAAATAAAATGAACTTGAGGTACAAGATAGTATCACAAGAACTCGGGTGACATACAAATGTCAGAATAGTTTAAAATTACTGCCATGTAATCTGATTGTGGATTATTTTATAAGTCTGTTAATAGAGCTCATTCACCATTAAAAAGTATTTTGAAAAGAAACCAGTAGACCTAATCTATTGGGCATGTGTATGAATTAACAGATAATGTCTGAAAAATAAATAAAATTCTATATTCTAAACTCTCCTCTGAAACACAACAGAGTATAGAAAAAGCTACATTTGGTTTCATAAATGTACCTTTAGAAGTAAAATTAAATATGCTTCTCACACTCTTGTGCCTAATATTAAAGAAATTAAAAAAAACATGACAAATAAGAACTGATTTCACACAGAACTTCGTAAACTTACTTCTTCAGCTTTCTTCTTTACTTTCTGTCTTGCAGCACTGGCAGCAAATTCATCAGCTATTTTCCTCAGATCCTTTCCAAGTTTAGACACAAAAGCATTGTCACATTCATCGTAAGATCTGAAGAAATTTCCGATCCAAAAATTTCAGTTTTTCTATTACAATCAAATACATATATACTGTAAAAAAAAACACACACGTACACAATACAATTTAGAGGTTATTAAAAATGAATTTAACAGTTGTAAGTTTGACTAAAAAAATATTAAGTAGAGTATCTTATGCATGTTTTATATACAACATAATCTACAGTGTGTGTTAATACCATACACATGAGTACATTATGTTACTCAAAATTTCATCATAGTCTGCATTCAGGTATAACAATAGTTAATACTAACCAGGCAAACACTTAGATTACCAGATTTTAATTCAACAGAACAGTAAAGAAAGCAATGGGCAGATAAAACTTAATATAGAGTTCTCACCCAAGAAGATAAATGGTAGCACTTGATGCATCTTCTATCTGTTCAGAATGACACATTTCTTAAACTTCACTGTTTTAAGTACGTAAAAAACTGTGGCTTAATTCTTTACAATGCTTAATAGATTTGGAATTCCTCAAATTCTGAAAAGAAAAATATGGACAAAGCACAAACTTCTTAATATACTTCTTTTATGCTAATGCACTTCTATATATAGAGTGGAGGACAAATGCTATTGGTGGAGGGGTATAAACAGGACAAATGCTATTGGTCAGACATAAAATGCCACACCTCCCTGTTAAGTCAATATCCACTAGTGGTAGATCCTTTCTTGAACCACTTTACTACATTAGGAGTAATCACCACAGTAATTCTACTGTCAATCAAAGAGCTCCTCCCTCACCAACAGCTACACACCACTTAAGTGAGTGTATCTGGAGTTTATATAGTCTAAGTAGGAGGAATCTGTATAAAGCTTTATTTTCATGGAAGATGTAAAAATTCATAAAACAGAATCATATATAGATGTATTTTGTTTGTTTAAATCTTTCAGTAATTAGTTTTATCTGAAACTTTATTTGTCCAAGTCACTAGTTTTATCTGAAACTTATTTATCCAAGTAACTAGTTTTATCTAATATATATTTATCCAAGTAACTAGTTTATCTGAAACTTATTTGTCCAAGTCACTAGTTTTATCTGAAACATATTTGTCCAAGTCACTAGTTTTATCTGAAACATCTTTATCCAAGTAACTAGTTTATCTAATATGTATTTATCCAAGTAACTAGTTTTATCTAAAATATATTTATCCAAGTAACTGGTTTATCTAATATATATTTATCCAAGTAACTAGTTTTATCTAATATATATTTATCCAAGCAATTGGTTTTATCTAATATATATTTATCCAAGCAATTGGTTTTATCTAAAATATATTTATCCAAGCAATTGGTTTTATCTAAAATATATTTATCCAAGTAACTGGTTTATCTAAAATATATTTATCCAAGTAACTAGTTTTATCTAAAATATATTTATCCAAGTAACTAGTTTTATCTAATATATATTTATCCAAGTAATTGGTTTTATCTGAAACTAATTCATCCAAGAAACTGGTTTTATCTGAAACTTATTCATCCAAGAAACTGGTTTTATCTGAAACTTATTCATCCAAGAAACTGGTTTTATCTGAAACTTATTCATCCAAGAAACTGGTTTTTATCTGAAACTTATTCATCCAAGAAACTGGTTTTATCTGAAACTTATTCATCCAAGAAACTGGTTTTATCTGAAACATATTTATCCAAGTAACTAGTTTTATCTGAAACATATTTATCCAAGTAACTGGTTTTTATCTGAAACATATTTATCCAAGTAAATAGTTTTTATCTGAAAGTTACATTGAAGTAACTGGATTTATTTGAAACTTATTCATCCAAGTAACTAGTTTTATCTGAAACTTATAAACTGTATCACAATAATTTGATGAGTTCTGTTCTTGTGTGACATGGATAATTAAATATCCATCAGATATTGTGAAGTAAAATGTTACTGTGGTCACCTACAGTACACATTAAGGGTGAAATATATATCACTGTCCTTAATCAATTATATCTAACAACTTAACCTATCATGTAGGTGGTTTCAAATTTTTTAAGTTATTGTGAAGTACTACCTTTGACCTCTAAACATAGTAGTGACAGTATGTTTCAGATCATTTTAACCCTTTCAGTCAGCTATGTTTATTATTATAATGTCTATGATTATAGACACTGTGAAGGAATAGGTTTAAAACAGATATGATACAGACTTAGTACTAGTATCATCTAATATTTAATTAAGAAAAGACAGAATTATAGATTACTGAAATGTGACATATCCAAAACTGGAAAGAAAAAAAAATCATGTAAGCATGATGTGACAGAAGTTGAGCTAATTAACACAACTCCACATTATAGCAAAGTGAATTGGGAGCGCGATGAGCTGACCTGTAGTTAAGACAAATAAACCATGAATAACACATTCACAGGGGTGTAAACCATGCTCAGTTCTCCCTCTTACGTTACACTCCTGCAATATCTTACACTGACATCACGACTGTACTGGTAGCGACTCCATAAGCTGCCCTGACAACGGATTTCACGTCTGAACGGTACAAGAGCGTTCTGGGCGATGACTAGTGAACATAAAGAGCAAACCTAACGTATCAACTGTAAACAGATATGTACTCTGTTTATAAAGCCAATGACCGAAACAATCTAATTATTCTACTCATTACACTACCACATTCTGCAAAAAACTTTCGTCAAGCCCTTATACTCGTCCAACACTAAAACACGTGACGTCCAACAGTAATGTACGAGCTCTAAACATCTGTCACTATCACTTTAAATACGTTCACCAACAATTTTAATCACCTAAGTGCTATAAACATATCTAAAGTGCTATTTCGCAAAATGCGAACGTGCGCACAGGAACGGAAGCGGGGAGATACACGTATAGCTTAGCTATTATTTTTATTACTTCAAATATATATAAACTAATTCACGCAACTGAGAATGAAATTAATTTATTTGTGGCGTTACGTCACATAACTCGATTTCTCTTTAAATGAGAATTCCAATGTTTAAAGGTAGATATTTTTCTTACAAAAATATTTAAATTTAGTGTACAATGTACTACGGTCACAAAAACCATATTTACTTTGTAGTTTTATTTGGAATTTTCAAGCAAAGCTACTCACGGGCTACCTACACATAGCCGTCCCTAATTTGAAACTGATAAGCCCATATCGAGAGAAAGAAGCTTGTCACAGTATCCATCGCTAGTGTTATAGTGCACCCACTGCCCTAAAAATGCGAAGAGTATTTTTTTAAGGTAACGGGACGCAAACCATGAATCGAATCTCCAGATTCACAATCGGGGCAAGCTAATCGCTAGTCCCCACCCCCTAACCCTTAAAATAAATAAGTAATGTCAGAATGTAAACGCATTACACCGACATGTAATTCTTTTGTTTTATTTTGCAACTCTTTAGCAACTGAAACTTTCAATTCTGCAAATTATCAAACTAAGAATTTAGTAGTGGCTTACTGGTAATGTTTATAAATGGTGTAATGAACCAGCTCGTACCACATGAATTGTCAGTTTTCACAAAGCTTTTTCTTAAATTTCATTTTAAGCGATTTGGATTATTTAGAGATCGATTGCGTTAGAAAAACGCCAGGGGGTTTGGTTAACTTATTTAGTTAGTGAACTGAGTTGATTACAACTGTATAATATATTTTTAAGACGTGATTTGATAAACATTTTTATGGATGACAACTCATCCAGTCAAGAAATAATGACTTCTCTGTGCATCCAATTGCACGTTGATGTCAACAATGAGAAAACAAAACTATTATTACGTTAATCGAAATCACATTTTGTTGTTTTTCAAAGTTTCTAGTGCATGCTGCGGGAATTAGACATTTTGGCAATAAAGTTAGAAAAAAACGATCGTTACTCTCCAGATAATAATCTGTATAATGATTCGTTGAGAATAAATTAAAAACTTTTTAACCGTCTCAGTAAAGAGAAATATTGTGAGATATGCAAAGCTCGTTTCAGATGAAGGCCTAAGTAATCAAACACAATTTAAATAATTTATTAAAAACAAGGACCAGCCCTTTGTTTCAGTCTTCTTACGTCATCTTCTTCAGGAGTAAAAATTGAAGTTCGGTTAAGACTTCTATAAAAAAACTACATTATCATTTGCATTCCTTTAGCGCCATCTACACTTAAAGCACCCAGAGGTTATAAAATATAAATCCAGTAATTTTTCTATTTCTTTTAATTGTATATAAAACACAACTTGTATAAGTCTAATAATATGAAAACAACTTGTGCCTTCTTCAATCTTAAGCTTCATACCTTGTTGTAAAATTAAAAATACAGTCAATAATGTAAGCATTTATACACATGACCGTTCAGGCGTTACCTCGATAAAAATTCCAATAAATTTGATCGAAATCTTTGCAAATCACATTTAACACCTGGTCTTCATATAATCGTAAACATGTGAAATCACCCCCATCCCAACCCCTCCAGTCCAGCGCTACCGAAGCTTGGATAATCAAATATGTAGAAGATAGACATCAACAAGAAAAACAACAAGCGTATCCACTATCTGTACCACGAGAATGAAATCGTTTGTTTCTCATGTTTGTGCAAAGATATACAATGACTATCTGCAATAGCAGTCCCAAATTTTGAAGTGATAAGACTAGAAAAAATTCAATTAGTCAATAACACCAACTTTGGTATATTATAATCAAATAGTGGGATTTGATCATCACTCTTATAACACGAGCCAGGGACTGTCGGATTCACAGTCTGGAACGCTAACCAATTAGGATATTTATAATTCAAGATATACAATTCTAAGTGTTTATAACGAAACTTGTTAAAATTTCATGCTATAAATAATTTTCTATACAACAACAACAATAAAAGTTATCTATCACACACACAGAGCAGTAATATGGTAAGCCCTTATAATGGGTTATTATAGGATTAGCCACAGTTTACCAAACAATTCGTTTTATCTATATCCCAAACATCTACCTATCCATATGTTTTTTCTCTCTTTTATCCTAAACACGTAACAGAACACGACTTCCACACTGATAAAATAGGCCTCTTCGAGTCAAAGTACCTAATTAACAACAATTGTAGAAACTTTTCACAGAAAAGCAGTAATTCATAATTGGATTGTTTTCGCTCAAAGCTACTCGGGAATTATCGGCGCTAGCTATCCCTGATTTAGAAGTAATATATTATAGAGAAGATAGTTACTCCACACCATCCACCGCCAACTTTTGAGCTACTCTCTACCAACGAATAGATGGATTAATTATCATATTATAACACTCCCGCGGCTGAAGGGGCGAGTGTATACAACGACAATTTTCAACCCCGCGACCCCACAGTTAGATAAAACTGGTCTCATGCAACTTCACATTAAAAATATTTAACTTCATGGATAACACACACATTTTTACAGATGTGCGAGTGTATATAATCAGATTGATGACGGTGCTGTAACAGCACTGAAATACATGTATATAGCCTATTTAACATTCTAATTTTTTTTTTTATCGCGTGTGAAATTTTCTAATGTTTTTCGTAATAAATCACAAATATCTACTTACTCACTCGCTATCTGATAATATAATCAAATAACAAATACGTGTTTACAACAGCATTTGTTGACATTAGGTAATATAGACTAATTAGTGAGGTAAAAACTATACATCCACACGCAGATAAAATTAAACAAATGATTGGTCAACAGTAAAGATATCGTGATATGTTTACCATGCAATACGAACAAATGATGTCAGGAATAACTTTTAAAACGCCACATTTTAAGATGTAATCCTCTTAATTAAATGGGGTTAGTAAACACAAAAATTATAAGTTTGGAAAAACGAACTGTAAAAACACGTGTGACGATAGTAATTTATACACTTTTCAATGTCGTGTTAAAAGGATAACACGACTATAGTACATATATGTGTGTATATATATATATAAACTCAAATATTTTATCTCTTTTTCCAAACCTACAATTAATAAAAATAAAGTCCACGTCAGAGAAACTAAGCGGACTCTAAGCCTAATATAATTTTGCTACAGTTTAATTTCCGATAATGTCTCATGCTCTTACCGAAACCTAATCACTGTTATTTCTGGTTGAATCGATAAGTTATATGGGCTAAATTTTCCTAAACCTATTAATATTCATTCTAATATAAACATGGACGTCCAGAGATATCTAGAGCACGATGTGGATACCATGTCACGAACAAGACAAGGTTTTACAAAAAGCGTGTAATTATTATATTACATAAATATATACAAAAAATCTATTTAATCCTAAAACTTTTTCTTTACAGATTATACTGTTCTTTATTACTGATATAAAAATTTCACCCTGATAAAACAAGTTATAAAGTAAAAAAAATCCTTACTCTATTAATTAAATTAGCCATATAGTTTTGATATTCATAAAATGAACATTACCTAATCCTATTCGTTTTACCAGATTGGCATAAAGCAATGGATATATTTTCATAAAAACCTTCTTCAAAAAATACCACTCAGCAACAGAATTCTGTAAATAACTTTGCTTCAACATAAAATAGGACTTTATTTAACCCTTATTTTCAAATTCGAAAGTATGAAATAATACATCCTTACCACGAACTTAGATATTTATATCATTAACCTAGGAATTAAGATCAGTTATTACAGTTTATTATAACTTGTCTTTAGCAAAATACATTTTAATCTACAACTTGAAGTTGCCTTTAAGTTTTCTTAACCCAATCTTTATCATTTCAAAACCAAAGCTACATTATTTTAATAAAATTCAAATGAAAAGTTTTTTTTTTCATCTACAAATAAAGCAAGTAGTAACAGTTAGTTTTATACTTTCCATTGTTTGTCAAACTGCTTTTATTATTAATTTAGTTTCAAACTAACTATTTTTGCTTCTTTGTGTTTGTAGATGATTTTATAACATTCAGTTGAAAGATTACACAGGCCTATGAATTTAAACTTCATAAAAGTTGTTTTGATTTTAATAATAGACTTTCCATAATTCAGCTATGCAAATTTCAAAAATAATATTCATAAGGATTTATTTTTACAAATCGAGAAGAAAAAAACTTACTTAGATCAAATTAAAATTTT
>NW_013668640.1:122060-129708 GCF_000517525.1 Limulus polyphemus | reverse complement strand
TACCAAAATGAATATTTTTTATTATTATGTTTGTTAACAAAAATACAAACAAACTGAAGAAAATGGAAGAACATTGATGCATCCTCATTCCTCCTGATTTGTTTTTGAGAAATCTACATCTTTTAGTCTCAAAACTACGGCTTGTGGTCTTTCTTTTATGTATTGTGTTATGATGTTTTGTTAAATATCTGTACGTGATGGAGAAAAATGGATATAATTTTCATATTCAGCATACAAGAATTACTGAAGAACAAGTAAAAATTCCAAGACAATAAAACCATCGCTGGCCTGTGTTATTTTAATCATTTCAACAATTCACCTCTAGCATGTTACAAATTAATGACTGTACAAAATATTTAAATATGCTTCGAAAGAAAACTGTACATGATGTACAGACAAGATGGAATTCAACGTACTATCTCCTTGAAATGTTTTTGGAGCAATATAACTCTGTGCTGCAGACATTATCACAATAAACCTCAACCAAAATCAACAGTCCCTACTGGAGGTATGTTTAAAACTGCTACGATCACTTGAAAAAAAATTACAAAAATTATTAGATCCATACCTAAATAATTTCAGTCACCTGTGACTATTTTTCATTGCTATCTGTCAAAGGATAACAAAAAACATCTTGGACATTAACGATATTGGTCAAACAGGCCATGACAAACAGGTTGGTATCAGCCGAGAAATAAGTTTCTACTTATCTCTGCTACATTATATATATTTTTCTGAAAATTAAAAAAACCCATTTTCAATTTTATAAAGATCCCTACCACCTTTGCCCAGCAGTTTATAGAGTGATCATTGAAACCAGCAACATTAATGTGGTAAATGGAAACTGGTTATTTTCATTAAGTTCAAAGTGGCTACTATTCTTATATCACAACCTCAAACTTCCTATATTTAAGCACTGAACAATGATATCTAACAGAGAAATCCTAATGAAAAAGTGAATATTACTATGTGCTTTCTACAAATGATAAGTGATAAGCTTAATTTGGTACACTGATGTGAATGTAGTTTTACAACGGAGCAATAAAACATATCTAAGCCTGCAGTATAGTTTTTCCCTTAACTGATTGTTAAATACATATTAATAAGTAAACAGTACTTGGTGTTAAAAATTTTAAATGGACATTACACCTCTTCAAAGAACTAGGGTTGCTTATGACTGGTTATTTAGTAATATAATTACTGAAACAGTCAACTAGTTAAAGATTAATTTGATTACTTATAAAACTGTAATATTCAATTACCATACTAAAGTTATTTTAATTTGCTTTTAGTGTAATAAGATTTGTTTTATTGACATAAAAAAAACAGAATAATACACAATGTAAAATATCATAATTGAATTGATGTATGCACGCAAGAATATGTCACTGACAAACAAGTTTGCTCAATAACTCAGTAATTTTAACAACCTTTACTAAAAAACAGATTATTACTGTTATTATACATTAATAGTTATTAATTACTTGAACTTCTGTGTGTTAGTTTTTTATCCATAACTTCCTAGAAGCAACAGTAGGTTTTATATCAGTCATTATGGTACATAATGTGAATATTTAAACTATTTAGCTATCAAATAGACACTACAAAATTCGTCAAATGGATGAATACTAAATACTAAACAAGTATCTGATACAACCCTAATATCTAAGTGTTAACTATTTTAATTACATCCACAGGAAAAACCAGTTAGGCATTTAATTACAACAGTGTTTATATAATACCTAGTATTAGTGAAAGCAATATCTATTTAACCTATATTCATAACATACAGTACAGTGTATTTCATGCTCCCTAATCCCTACTCCTCTGTTTTATATACACATATATATAATTTAAGGACAATAAAGGACCTATTGGTCCACTTAGGCTAGCCCATCCACTAAATTAAACTAAACTCTAAAATAAAAGTAAAACACTCAAAGCCAGCCCTTATCATCCAAATATTTATCAAGCTTTCTCTTAAACTCCCTTAAATTAACTGTATCCCATTTGAAGGCAACCCATTCCAAAAGCAAATTACCCTGTTACGAAAATAAAGATTTCTTAGCTGAAGATGACTCCTACCCTGCCAAAACTCATATTTGTGTTCCCTAGTCTTACTATTATCACCATTAAATATGAAAAAAGATGATGCTATAAATTCCCTTTAAAACCTACAACAAGAAACCTCATAGGGTTATTATTATCTGTTATAAGTAAACTATATAAACATTATATAATATAATGGTTATTCCATAAAAACTTCTGTCATACTGCATTTATTTGAAACTATTGTTGACATAGGCAATTAAAGATTGTGGGGTACAATAATAATACCTTTACATGCCTGGAATCATCCTAGTTTCCTCTTTTGAACCTTTTCCAAGATAATATTCTTTCTTAGATAAAGACACCCAAACCCGTAACACAGTATTTCAAGTGAGGCCTAACTAGTGATTTGTATAGGGGCAGTTATCTCTTTTGACTTGTAATCAATGTCTATAATTACACACTAAAATTCCATTGGAAATACTACTAATAACAGAGAACTGCTTCTACCGTTTGAGTGACTTATCCACTAATAAGTCCAAATCATTTTCATTGGTATGAATATCATTAATGTTAATAAGAAAATGTCAAAGCACTGACCCTTAACTAGACTTAATTAATAAAAACCTTTTGTTTTCTCTTATCAAACTACCCTATATCCAATAAACTAGTCTTTCCCCAACCCCTACAGTATTTATTTAACACAACACAAATCAACATCATGTGAACTTCACATTCGATGACAAGGAACCCACTTTGAGACTAATAATGCTTGGAGTAAAGAAAAACTTTTATACAAGTTTAACATAATTGCAAACGTACAACGTTTCGACAAGATTTTGTCATCATTAGGTACCCGATGATGACAAAACCTTGTTGAAATGTACATTTGCTGTTATGTTAAACTTGTAAAATTTCACCTTGAACATGAAGGTCAACAGCAATATCCTCCAATGGTAGATCAGATAATATCTCAAGGTTACAACCTTCCTTATGCTTAAAAAGAAATGACAAGTCACATAGTTAGCACTAATCATTCTGGATTAGTTTGATGTTACTGTTTCATCCAAACAATGTGAGATTTAGTCACATGATCTTGAGTGAGTTGGTCAGTTTGGAAATAAACCACAGCTCCAGTAAAGGTGACTGTCCATCATCCAGAAGATGAAGTTCACATGATAATGCTTGGAGACGGCTTGAATGGGTAATGAAGAAAAACTTAAATATATATATATATAACCATATTCTTGTGAGCATATCAAGGGATGGCTTTACATCTTTGTTGACCATGTTATGCAAAACAACAAGAGACCTTGAAACAAACAAAAACTTTTGAAAAGTTCTACATTAAAACAAGAAAGTAGAAAATGCACGGTATGTCTACGTACCACACCAGTTGCCCTCCTCTGAACCCTTTTGAATAAGTCAATATCCTTTCTTACATAACGAGACTGAAACTGTAAACAGTAATCAAGTAAAGCCTACCTAAATACATGGCACAACCTTTCATGGTGCAGTCAAATTAATTCCACAAGATTTTTACATAGAATACTGCTGAAACTTGTATTAATTGTTGAAGAGTAACTAAGTAATTTATAACTAAGTGTAATATTACAGCATTTTAAGGGGATTAAAAAGTAAACAATATTAAAGAATGAGTTAAATATCAATGCATTTGATATCATCATCATTATTATATACAATCTGTCAATATGATGCGAAAGCATGACGCACATTCTCAGACAGTCAGTTCAAGCATCTTGTGAGTGAATGAGGGAAGTGGCTTATGATCTAATTGTTAACTAAAATTAGATCATGAGAGTAATGTTAAGTACAGGTACATGACCATGTACCTGTACTTAACATTATTACACAACAACAGTATTAAAACAAGCTTACCTAATATCTTGGTTCAAAGATGCACACTCAAATGAAGTGTCCTGACTCGTAGCATGCTGAGGTTCATTTGCCTCATCCATATCAACAACAGGCAAGTCTTGCAAAGTGGCATCATACCTTTGTGGAGTCACCACAGTTTTAACTTGTTTAAGTATAGCTTCTTCATGAACAAAATTTCTAAACAATGAATAACCTTTTCTTATTATTTCCTCATTAGAAGGAGGTGTAGGTCTTGTATGGTTGAAGATTATGTTTCTTCTAGATCTTTGAACATGAAACTGATCATTGTTAACTTGTCCAAAACTATATGGTTGTTGCTCAGACTGAGCCATGCTTTCTGATGCATACACCAAAATTATATGGCTGTTTACAGTAGCCACATCACCGTCTTTCAATATTCTAAGGGGGGAAAAAAAAGTATTTATGATGGTCTGCATGGATTAATATAAAATATATAAAAGTAAACATCTTTTACTACCAATTTATATGTAATTATGATAAAGTTTTACAGCCTTTATGAAGATGCAAAGGAGAATGTGTTCAACAAATAGCAGATGAGGACCAAGTCTTTACTCAACTAGAGGTAAATAGCATGTTTAAGTGAGAAAAAAAATGCCAGAGTGGAAGATAACATCTAGAATGTCTTCTGGTTTAAAAAAAAATAGTAATAAAAGAGACTTATTTGAACTGAGAGCCTGGTGAATAAACACCTCCCTAATCAGCCCATCAAAATTATACCTTTACCCAAAAGAAACAAACAACCAAAGCATCAAACCAAACAAAGTATAACCCTTTGCATTCATAAAACAATAAATAAATAAAAATGTTTATAATTTTAACAAAGAATATTTTTGTTCTGGGCTTTCAAAGCTTACCTTTTATCACTTATAATATACAGGTATACTTTTCTATCCTTTACATTCCACAGTTTAAAAAGATGATCTTTATGACAAATAATCCAATCTTCTACAATTGTTTACACCTGGATGAATAACAATACAACATATAATAATTCCAGGTAAACACTCTTATTATAGCTGCCTCTCTAAAACTTCCAGTAATATTCTTCTACACAAACCAAAGAATTTTCCTCTCGTTTGAACATGTCCAATACTCTAAATCTTAAATTGTAGCATGCCCTGCAATAAATATATAAATATAAACTGTCATCTGCAGTGCACACATTGATTTCTCATGCTCTGACCTAGTTGGTTGCTACCAGTGGCATGAAATAGTGATTCACTGATAACCTCTGTATTCACTGATTATCATGAGTGATTTAAAATGCAAAAACAGTCACGTGTCAGATTACTTGGAAGTAGTTAGTAACTGTATAGCAAGCTAATTTCACACAGTGATAAAGTGGATGTAGCTTCTACTACAACAACTGAGAAATATGCATGTTAATAACTACACGAATTTTCTGAAACTGAAATTTATTGGTTATAATAATATAGGTGAATGTGACCTCGCTCACATTCGGAATTCTTTTAAAATATAACACCAAGACATAATGATTGTATTATATCCATAATATTCACCTGTTTATTATGCTAAAATGATTTCAATTCACTTAGTTTAACAAGATTTGTTTGATTAATATAAGAAAGAAGGTTTATATGCTTTGGAAAATATCAAAATTAGATTCATTTATGCTACTGATATCTGAATCTAGATAATACTTTTAGCAGCCTTTACCAAAAAAAAATCCAAACTTTTAGTGTTCTTATTGTTCTACATTAACAGTAATTAAACTTCCATGCTAGTTTTTTTATTTATTAATATCCTGCCAAAACATTTATTTAGCAAAATGCTCAAATAGGCAAGATAATGAATATTCATTACAACCCCCTATTTGTGTTAAAAGAAATGTATGAAATTATTTACGGCTGTGATAGCCAAGTATGATAAATAACATCTGAATAACCTCTAACTACAGTAAGTGTAGTGGATATTAAAATATTATATACAAATAATCTGTTGACACTGTATATAGGAATTCTATTTGTCAGTTCACAATTAACAAAAACATCAAGCTAACGTAAAGTTAAAATGATTTCTTACAACATGACAAAAAATTTCCAAACATTAAAGATAAAACTATTTAATTTCAACTATTGGTGCTTGTGAAGTCCTTGAATCACTAGCTAAGAAATACACACAAATAAATTTGCATAATTCAATACAACAGCTTCAATAATGAAATGTTTATTACAATTAGAATTTTTTGTTCTACAAGCTTAGTTGAAGATAACTTGAATAGGCAGCAAGGAAAATACTTTAGTGCCTCTCCTGTTAAAAATTTTAAATCACTAGGACTTGCCTGAATTATAATAAATAAGAAGTGTTTTCCAAATATTAAATAGTGGCACCCTTCTAACTCAGCAAAGTTTCCATTACCCCCCCCCCCCAATACATTAAAATAATTTCTCCAAGAGAACAGCAAAATCAACATTTTCTTTACCTGTTTTCAATTGTGAGAGCAAAAAAAAAAGTTTTGAGAGAAAAGTGATAGTTTTGTTAGGTTATTGTCATCTCCAACTTTTGTTTCTTTCGTAGTTATTTTTGGGCTCTCCTGTCAAAAGGCCAAGCCTCCCTAAGAGGATGTGCCCTACAGTTTGAGAAACACTGCCTTAGACCACCATTACATTTATTATTTACAGAAACAAACACGGTTTTGTAAACATAGCTTCTTGCCTTCTACTTTTGAAGCATGGTTATAGGAATGTTACAGAATGTTTGTACAGTGCGTTGAGTCCTTAATTATTATTAATTAATTATAATAAGCATTGTAAATATCTAAAAAGGTGTTCAATTTAACATACTGAACAAGGGAAACAAAATTAAGTATTTAAAACCACCCTTTGTTTGTTCGGGAAACCATCAATTCCCCTTCCAACCTCCACTGCTATTGATTGTAATGTATTCAAAAAACTAATCACCCTGTTAGAAAAATAAAATGGTCTTACATAGAGCACAACCTGTATTTTCCAAATCTTAAACTCGTGTTCTCTGGTCCTATTGTGTTCAAAATAAGGTACAAAGAAATCAGAGGACTTTATCTTATTATCCCCTACAGGCTAGATTATGGGTCAGCAATCTGCAGCTCCAAACCCACATCTTTATAGCCCTGTTGCTAAGGTCATTGTGGCATCTCAGTATCTTGCAAAATTTCAAAACAATGGCTCTTCTTGTTAGCTGGGCTAGCAACCCTTGGGTTAAATAATCCTTTAAAGTTCAATAAGATCACCTCTTTCCCTTCTTTTCTCAAGAGAAAATAAGTCATCATGAGAATCATCCTGGTAGCTCTCCACCAAATCCTTTCTTAAGTAACAAGATAAGGACCAAGTGAAGAGTAACTACCAACTTGTATAGAGATAATTAAATTACCTCTTTTGACTTGTAGTCAATATGCCTATAGATACACCTTAAAATTCTATTGGCATTACAGCACTGCTTTGATGGCTCAAGTGACTTGTAATATGCCACGATCCCTTTTTCCACAGTCACTCTCTTGGGTACGTTGTGATCCAAATGTGCTTATTATCTACTATATAAAAACACAGTCGTATATCTATCTGTTCCTTATACGTTTCTACATTTCTTGAACAATCAGCACCAAAGTTAAAAAAATGATACAGGATGACAATGGGGGGGGGGGTTATCCCCCATTTAATTTCTTACTGATAGAATTAATGAA
>NW_013668640.1:104225-121112 GCF_000517525.1 Limulus polyphemus | reverse complement strand
ATATATATATATATATATATATATATATATTCAATAATATATATGTGCAATTTAGATTAGCACTATTAAACAATAAAGAATTTATAATCATTCAATGCATATATTTCCATTCCTGATTAGTCATCTATCCGTTATGACTATAGATGGCTAACTAGGAATGGAAATAAATGGATTAAATTATCATATATATATATATTATTATTATTATTATATATCAAACTTTCATTGAAAGTTGAATTTAGACTTTAATTTTCATAAATCTAACATGTCTATAATTATAAAACAAGATTTATCATTACTGATTACAAAAGTGGGATAATTAGTTAAATATTGATGACGGACAGACAAATCATAGACATTTTAAAAATTTTATTTTGAAATCCAAGGTAGGCATGTGAAGTCAACGCTTAACAACAGTAACACTAAAACTTGTACTGTTGTAGCAGTAATACTAATACTAGTAACAGTATTACTATCAGTACTACTAGTAGTAGTAAAGCAGTATTAGACTAGTAATATTATTGTTAGATACTATATTAGTGGTAGTAGATTTAAATCAGCTTACCTCTTTCATCTTGACATTAAATAAACCTAATTCGATGTGTTAATTGTTTCTAAATTCTATGAATATAAGCGTGACAGAAATCTAACACTTCCATAAACGTAAAACGAAAAGTTAATGAACCGATCACCCGCACTTACCGCTACGCGGCGCCTTAGGAATATATTATCCAAGGAAAACGTAGGTGCATAACGTTCTAAACAAATCACTTCCGAAAATATTGACATATTGCTATTCAAAAACAACTTAGCTTGACAAAGAATGACCAGCAACAATTGTCCAACTTCCAGGAAGTATGACTCATGTGTATTGTTTTTTACCGTATATATTATTCACAACTCATGGTAAGAATGAATAATACAAACCGAAATACACGTCAACTGACGGGGAATGTTTAAACTTAATTATAACAATGTAAGTTTAACAGCAATCATATATATCAGAGTAATAACTTGAACATAAACTTTATCTCAAATTTTTAAAATTATAACAAAGCTTCTTCATAAGCAACATTTGCGGCTTGTTTTCCATCAACCAACAAAAAATGATTTTGAGGTGATCCCACCCTTGGACACCCTACATCCCATTGACCATGAGAAAAGCATAATTGTTTAAAAAAGTCCAGCAACTTTCGTGATTTGATCTTGAATCCCTTTAGAATATTCAGAATTGTCTAAAGCGCCAACTTACCAACATTTTTGAGAGATTGACTCAATAGACTTGGAGTAATTAACCAACAGGCTTTACAAAATAGAAATACGGTTTAAGCTCAATTTTGACTCCCTTAGGACATTCCCTATAGTTCATAGTGTTCACATACAAATTTTGGTTGAGATTGGCCCAATAGACTCGGAGGAGTTAGGGTGCAAACAAATACACATTTCGTCTTTATATATATTGTTGCGTCATCGAGATCATGTGATTCTACGCTCTCTCCTTTCTTGAATTATCCCATACTTTGGCGGGACCAGTCTAATAGTATGAAAGCATATATGAATGGCTATAGGTCTTCTACCAAAAAGAAATACCCAAATTTCCTCTATCAACACTTTAACTCTTTAGTGCGCAGTTTGAAGATTTTCGCAAGCAACACACATAATTCGTACAATGGAAAAATGTAAAGTTTTTTGAGCTAAACTTTTGGAAGGAGAAGACTAATAGATATTTGTTTGTTTGTTTTAGACCAAAGTCACATTGGGTTTTCTACTGCGTACACCGCGGGGAATTGAACTTCGGATTTTAGCGTTGTAAGTCCGTAAACTTATTACTGTCCCATAGGGAGATATTATTGGATGAAAAATGCTAGATAGAATTTACTACCATGGTAATGAAGAGCGCAATACAGAAAAAAAACAGGGCTAAACCATAGGAAAATTCAATAAATTACTGCGAGATTTCCTAAACACTATTGGGTTTACAGGCAAAAATATAGTTAACAGCGAGGGTACTCAACTAACGAAACAATGCATTCTAATCTTTACATTTAAGAATATAAAAAAATATTGTTACGTCTCCGTTCGTTAATTGATTTTCCGTAACATCGTTCCTACGAAACTTTAGCGACACGAGTCCTTTCTTAATAAAACTGGTTTATTCTTTCCGAATACAACTTTACGATACACTTAATTTCAACAGTCGCGCTATAACAACGAACGTTAACTTCAACAATACTCTCTGACTGCAGTTCAATTACTCACTACCTACACATTGTCCCGTCACGTTGCCACCATCTTATATATACCAGGCTAGCCCCAATCTAGTAATCTCAGGAAGGTTCGAGAAAGAAGTGGCGTGATACTAGTCACGTGACCTCGCTGACGCAACAATATATTTAATTAGATATACTCATTATCAAGTTGATTTTTAGTTTCACTCTAAGTAAATAGCTTGTTCTGTGTGAAAATTAACATTAATTTATGATTTAATTTTAGTATCGTGATCAGATTTGCAGTGAAAATGTTTTCTAAGCAATTAAAATTGATACGTTCCAACCTATGAGCGGGAATCTTAATATAATGTGCGATTAACAACAATCATAAATTCAAAGTGTATTGGTTATTATCAGCAGTGCAGGTGTTGAATTATAATTTTTAACATCAAGGTCAAATCCCTCCCATGCTGAAATGGCACATAGAATTCAGTGCTGAGATCCAGCTCAATTGGCACTGTAGTACCATGCTACACTAAATGTTTTCCATTCCTTGCAATTTAAAAGTTCACAAAAATTTTCCATCCTAATTCTCTGGTTTGGAACATGGCATTGTTTAAGTAAGTTCCTAGATTTAACTTTGCCCAGGGGCTAATTGGAGATTAGGTGCCTCCTTGTCCGATTATCATGCAGGAATAACAATGAGCTTTTTAATTAGCACGTCTAGTTATTCATGTCAGCGAATCAGGTAGTAGCTGCAGGTGGATTCATCCATGATTTTCACTATATGTTGGCCAACTGATCAAAAGGCACCACATCTAATACATTGTTGGAGCTCGAGAGAGCAGTCTTTTCATAAATTTTGCCATAGATTTCAAGAGATTTCGAAAGGCTTTACTAGAATTTCATAGGTTCTTCAGCAGATATCGTATCAGACTTTAAGCAGAATTTACTTTAGAATTTTACATTTACTGTTACTAAATTTTGTAGGTAACTTAAAGAGATTTCAGTAAGATTAGTTAGAACTCTTAAAGTTGTAGCCTACCTCGGTGGTAAGATGGTCAGTATATTATTTTTGTATAATTTTACTTTTTGAGAATGTTGCAAGTTTTCCAGTGACTGCAGAATTAACTTCTACAGTTATTTGTATGAGCAGTTGGATTAGTTCATTGAGTAAGAGTGTGAGTTCACCTGTGAGTGAACAGTGAGTTTTTGTGGCGAATTCCATCAGTAGTCTGAAAGATTGTCTACTGAGTCCATTGATATATTTCTTGTCTTTAAAAACAAGATTAAAAGTTAATGGTTTCATCTAGGGAAAAGTTAGCGAACAGAGATTAAACATCTAGACTGGTTTAATAAACCTCTTCATCAAACCTCAAGTTTCTAACATTTTCAGAAAATTCAAAGCTGTCTTTAAGTGTGTAGCTATTCAAGTAAATTCGGTTGTTTAGCATTATTTTCTTTCTTGTATTAGAGTTGGTTTTATAGATTCACATAACTTGGGGACACTCTCTTATCGAGATCCTCTTGAGATTTCATCCCCCATCACCTTAACCTTGCCAGAAGATTCTCTAAGACCATTATTGCCTTGTGATTGGCTTGGAAAGGGCTTTCCCATATCTTGCTACTTGTCTCACATGTGGTGCATTTTCCCTTGACTTGCATTGGAGCTATTACCCTCCAAGGCAAGAGGTCCTGGTCCCTGTCATACAGAATTTACATCTCAGTCATGTTAATGGCCATTATCTGGTACTGCCTTTTCAACACCAGAATCTAATCTAGTATGGGGAGTTTGTTATTACCTTTAGGTGGTTTGGACTTAAGTTCCAGCCTCAGTGTTTTCTGGGTTTATTTCCTAAGTCTTTTGGCTGGAGATTCTTTGGTGGCTGCCAAGGCATACAAACCCCCCTATGTCCTGACTGCCAGGACTCTTGCTATTAGATTAGAGGTTCTATTTTTTACCTCAAATTTCCAATATGGTGATGGTGGAGGAGGAAGAGACAGACTCTTAGTCACATGACTAGTCAGCACTGTGATTGTGTTGATGGTGACAGGAGAGGAAACTTCTGGTTTAGCCATTCCAATTGTGGTAAGCATACTACAGGTACCTGCCCAACTCTGCCATTCTAAATCCTGGCAACCCTCGAGAAGTTCCAAATTCTAGAGAGGTTTTCTTCATCTTAAGGGTATAGTGCTCCCATCAGAGGTGGGAACACACCTGGCACCATCGAGGAGTTGTGACAGAATTAGAGCTGGGCCATTTTATTGATATCAGTGAGCATCAGTTACATTGATTAGCGTCTCACAAACTAATCTATTAATCAAAATTATGATTAATCATTTAATGTCATGAAAATAATACACTAATCTAAATTAGTGTTTCTGATTTTTCTAATTATCCAAGTAATCGAAATATTGTTCTTATGTTTTGTAGTTGTTAAGCACAGAGCTACATAATTGTGAATTGCTGACTAGAGTGAAAGCAATTGGCTGGCAACACCTACCAACAATTTTTTGGCTACATAAGTGTTAAATAAAGTGCAAATTTATTGTTTTTGTTTATATTATGCCATGTCTATAATTTATAAGTAGGTAACTGTATTCTATAATGTTGTATGATCAAGTGCAGCTTGAAAGGAGAAGCTCAGAAAGACTGGAACTCCCCATTATATTTTTTCATAAATTAATAACTGTATTCTTTAATGTTGTATAAGCAGGTATGGATCTGATGTATGGACACTTCCATTTTTCAGGAATTCATAACTGTATTTTGTCATGTTGTATGAGCAAGTGCAAATCTAGAGTTCCTGACTTAAGTTTTTAGGAATTAATAACTATTCTTTAATTTGGTATAAGCAGGTATGAATCTAGGGGATGGGTACAAGGGGCCAAACCCCTCTACCCATTTTTCTGTAATAACTGTATCATCTAATGCTGTATACGTAGGTGCAGTTCTAGGGGCATTTCTGCCCCCCCCCCCACAAACACTGTTCAGAAATTAATAAAAACAGTTTTACACTACCAATATAGTATCAAAAAGAAACATTAGAGTCAGTGTTTCATTTCATTGGGTTATCAATTACCGTGCCCTCAGTTATTCAATGGTAAGTCTGATAGCTTATAACAATAAAAACTGGTTTTCAATACCTATGATAGGCACAGAACAGACAGCCCATCCTGTAGCTTTGTGCTTGACAACAAACAATCATTATTAAAACTTTTCTGTGGTTTTCTGAAACCAACACAGCTGGAGTTTACAGGAACTCAGTTAAGGTATCAGCTAATAACTGAATTAACTGATAATCAACAACAAGGGCATCAATCAAATGTTACCATGGTAAATTTTCTTCCTTGGCTATTTCCAGACACTCTAACAATATGTCTAGACTTTAAGAGATTTGCCTTCATAAAAATCAGTATAGTTTCGACTCAGGTAGATCTGATAACATTGACTTGTTACAAAATCGATTTTTTATTGTTCAGAAGTTAGAATTCTTATGTCAAAGATGTATTTAGTATTGCTGATGTCTAAAATAAGTGAAAGTACAAGTGGTGTGACTATAACTATTTCATTTCTATAAAACTGTTTATTTCTGTTTTTATTTTCATATCAATCACGTTACTAGCAACAAAGATACAAGCTTTGAAACAGCTGTATTATAACCTGACTGAATTAATAATCTAAAATTATATATTATCATTATTTTAACTTTGTGCGAGTTATTTAGGTTACTTTACGACCATATGCACCACAATGATTAATCCAAAATGCCATAATATTATAGTGGAAGTCTCTTTTTCATATTACAAATAGTGAAACTTTGGTTATAGTATTATGCAGTTAACTTTAAAAAAATATACCATCATCATAAAAATGCAATATTTCTGCGAGTTTGGGTAAGGTCTCTTCCCTCTTGTGTATCCTGTTCCAGAACTTTGCTGTGGATACTTCCTTCTGGTGTGACACTCCAAACCTGTTGAACAAGGTGGCTACCATAGAAAAGAGCATCATTGAGGTAGAAAAAAAAACATTGGTAACAGAATAAAACATCTGGAAAATGAATTATTAAATGCAAAGGTTAAATCTGCTACACCTCTTTCCAGCCTAGAATGCCATATGTTACAAAATATAAAATAGTAGAACTTAATTGGTATACATCTATCACTGCTACTGCTTTGCTACTTAAATCAGCTACACCTCTTTCCAGCCTAGAATGTCATATGTTACAAAATATAAAATAGTAGAACTTAATTGGTATACATCTATCACTGCTACTGCTTTGCTACAAATTACTGGAGGACCTTCATGGGCTACTTTAGCCATGACACTACCAAATCAAGTTCCAAACTGAGCTGGTCAATTCAGTATCAGCTAACTATGGTGGGAATGTATCGTGGGAGGTATACCACTCTCAGTTTTAAACCATCTCTAGAATGAATGGGTAAAATAGTGAACAACTGGATATTCATCATGCTACAATTTAAAAGGAACAGCTTTAACAATATAAAGTAACTTTTCAGCAGAGAGACATAACTACCAAGCCTTGTTATTGATATTTTTCTTTTCTTCACATCTGACTTCACCATCCTCTAGTACTACTTCTTCAAACTTGTCATTACAACCTTTCTATGCTTCTTTGATCTTATTGTTGTAATCTCTCTGTACATCCCATTAGTTTAATTGGTCTGGTCTTCAATCATATTTTTTCTTTTAAGGGTATGTCTCTTTTTTGTCACTCCTCCCTTAAATTTCTGTCTCTTACTTCTTGGTTTTCTTTTAATTTTCTGTCTCATGTCTCTTGATCTTGCCTTAGTAATTTCATCATCTCAAGTAATGCTTCAGTCTCACTATTTAACATCACGTTTGCCATCTTCAACAGTCTATGTTATATTTCAAGTATATTCCAAATTCTATTTTCCCCAAAATAAACCCCCACTTCATGCATCAGTGTTGTAACATTGATCATTCTTGAATCTTTGATGGGTTATCTTAAATAAACTGATAAAAAAATTCAACATATAGTACACACAACAATCACAAATTATTTTATTTCCTCCTTTAATATTTATGCAAACTTGAACACTTGTACACTATCGTAAATTGTTTTAGGCCTACGTTACAAATCTAAGAGAACTAAGATTAACGTAAAAATAATCACTAAAATAAACTTACATGTAGTTGTACAAAGTATCTCAATAAACTTGATGGTTAACACATGTCCAAATTACGTCACACACCAACTGAAACAACTCTCTACTTTCTTGAAACAATAGCTTAATTTCTTAATTATTTCGAATACCCTAAAATTTTATATTACATACTTAAAACTTTCTAGGTGATTTAGGCTTGTCTTATTTAACCTTTTGATCTGAACGTCATCATTAAAACCCGCAGCTCCCTCTAGCCAAAAGTTTATATTACATCTTTAAAAATATAGCTTATATGTTAAATCAAAGTTTAACGACGTATTTTACACGTTGATAAAAAACTGTTATTTGGAAATTGGAGAAAACCCATCAGTTCAGTTTAGTGATATTTTATTCTTAACTTTAAAAAGTAGGATAATAAAATGTATCATGAATTTTCTGTCAATGTCCTAATGGAAACAAACCATATCGTACAGTGTATGTAATTCCATGTTTTCCATCTACTTAAAAATATTAAGAAATGATAATATCTTACCAAAGTGTAGGATTATTTATTTTTGAGCCTAGGTCTTAACCTTTTATTTTCAGCATGCTCATTTTTCAAAATATTCATTCAACAATTTAATATGGAGGTTTTTATAAAGTGAGAAGCTGATAGGGCTGGACAAGTTGAAGTTGATGTTTACTGTTACCAAAGTATAAGGTTACTGATTATCCTTAATAAAAAATTAAATTTTTTAAGAGAAAATTTTGGACTCACCCGTAAGTTTGTTCTTTTTAAATTGTTCTCGGGTTTTATTTCTGTAGGTTTAAAATTTCCCGAGAAAGTTATTTTATATTTTAACACTGTCACAAGAATAGCATACTCAGTAGGCCTAATCGTACAACTATTGAACTAGTAATACTAATAGTATAACTTACCAATATCACTTCGTTTTACTATGTCACTAGGCCTAGTATTAGTAAGTAGTAGTACTTGATTAAGGAAGCATGTTATGCTAATATAATAATAGGTAGGCAAACAACGATTTATAAGCATAAGGAAAAGTTTTATTGATGATGGAACATACTACATGTTTCGACAGAACAATGAAGAAAACAGACCAATGTTCTGTCGAAATATGTAGTATGTTTCACCATCAATGTAACTTTTTCTGGTGCTTATAAAATAAATAATTGTTTGCATACCTATTATTAGTATTAGTAAGTAGTAGTACTTACAATTAATTGTAAACTGACTTTGACTGATTAACACCACAGAATACTGTAATTACTATAGTAACCCACAATAAAGTTTACAGCTGGAAATGCATCAAGAATAAAGCTTAAAAGACTTAATGTGAAATATTTTTTATGTGCTAATTCTAAGTAAATAAATAATTTTATATCATAATAAACATTACAATATTACTTTTTCAATGAATCAAATAACAAACAATTTTCTCTCAAAGTGCAACAATAAGAAAATCGGCAAGATTTAATATGAAATAAGCTTTTAGAAAGAAAAATTGATACTTATAAACCTAATGGTTTTAACTGCAAAATGTCAAAAGTGAGATGTTAGAAACACCATTTTGATAATGCTATTTCTGGTATTGTGGTAACACTAGCAATAGACAAAAGGAGTTTTGGTCGAAAAATTAGTGCAGTTTTTTAATTATCATTGAAGCATTTTCAACCTTGGTGTCCTCCCCAATTTTGATACTTACTGCATGCACCAACTTTCCCAGTTTAATCTTTTCATTGCCAGTCCTTTTCTACGTTTAGCGAGTTTGTGTGGATTGACCTAATTTTCTCCTGTGATACTTTAGGTCTTTCATGTCTTCTCTGCTCATTATTTGATAAATTAGATTTTTAAAATTCTTTTACCATCTGAATTACTTTAGTTTAAGTTTGCATTTCAAGTTTGTTTATTACTTTGTTATTTTGTTTAATTTTTGGTATAGGTATGGATTTTGAACAATTGTTACTATTTGGGTAATTGTAACTTTGGCCAATTTTGTGGGTGTGTTAATTCATTATTTATACTTTATTTCACTGTTTATGTTAGTTTGTAAATTTCTTTTTCTTTACTACTAGTCACATCTAATTGGGGATTAGATTTGAGTCTAATTTTGTTATTGTCAACTGGGTGCTTTTTCATTCTCATGTTTTTCAGGGTAGGTTTTACTTTCATATATTTTGTCCTATTGGCTCTTTGAGTGGACTTATAAGTTTGATATTTACATGTCTTTTAACTTCTAAGTTGCCTTAGTGGTATTGTACTTTAGGTGTTGCTTATTGTTTTGTTTTAGGTCGATATTCATAGTTTTGTAAGTAAGTTATTTTTATGTACTTTGTAGACTACAGACCTTGGTCCATTCTCTGTGGATTCAACCCCCTCCTGTCCTTCAACATCTCAT
The DNA here is from genome assembly GCF_000517525.1 of Limulus polyphemus. Taxonomy (NCBI): domain Eukaryota; kingdom Metazoa; phylum Arthropoda; class Merostomata; order Xiphosura; family Limulidae; genus Limulus; species Limulus polyphemus. Next base: position 111,352 of record NW_013668640.1, on the reverse strand, counting down.
CTTTCCCAGTTTGTTGCCTGGTTGTTTGATCAGGGTTAGTCTGTGTCAGCTGTTTTCAGTTATAAGGCTGCCCTGTCGAACACATTCTGATTCTTCCATTTCCAGAAAGCTTTCTCCTCCATTGTTATTTTCATTCCTTTCATCTTGTCTGCCACATTGGATTTCAGTTTTGTCCTTCATGCCCTGTCTAGTTCTCCAGTTGAACCCATTGCTACATTTTTTTTTTGTACCATCTTTCTCTTAAGTCCTCTTCATTCTTGCATTAGGCTGTCATTCCGATATCTATGCCATTGTTGTTTCCCGCATCCTTTACCATTCTTCTTATGTTATCCTCTATCCTGGGGTGTTCCTGTAAGACCACCAGCAGCTTGTCTGCTGGTATGTGTATCTATATATTTTTTTTTTACTAAAAGTTACTAGTTTCATTTATAAAGGACCATCACTCATGGACCTCATGAGTAAAGCAGGTGGGGATTTCTTCCCATCCCTACTGATCCGTGATTCCTACAATCGAGGTCTGTTTGCATTTCAGAATAGGGAATTGCAGACAGCAATTGCACTTTCTCTTCCAGTGGAGCACATGAATCCTTACTACTTCCGGTTTGCAGTTGCTACAGTGGCGGAACATGGAGGTTTCCTCTTGAGTGGGTTTTGAAAAACAAAATAAAACTTTATAGTCCATGTGTACCCACTCAGTGAGAATAGGGCTATAGTTGTTACAATCATTACCATACCGAACAATGAATTATACAATAATATTCAGTATCCAAGGTACTTCCCCAAGATGTTTTTGTCTGGGCAGACCACACTTGTTGATATGTATATCTTATGCAAGGCACTTCCACTGGATGTTTTTGCCCTGATGGAGTGCACTTGGCATAATCCTATGGACCCAGGGTACTTCCCCTGGATGTTTTTTACCCGGGTGGCCTGCACTTGGCCTATTCAAATACATTTCATGATCCTTAAGCCCTAGCCACATATTGTTATTCTCTCTAGCTCATTTAGTGGCACCATACTGTGACTCACTATCACTATGTTCAGTGCTATGTCTTGTTTCTGACGGTGGCTCGTTATGACATGAATGTGGACAGAAGGCTACTAATGATGACCCCTACGATCACACTCATAACTGTAATTTATATCTTTTATAATCCTCCGAATCCAAGGTATTTCCCCTATTTTTTTTTTTTGCCTGGGTGGACAGCAGCAGTTTATTGCTATGTCTTTTACAATGCATTTCCACTGGATGTTTTGCCTGGATGGAATGCACTTGGTGTAATCCGATGTAACCCAAGGCACTTCCTTTGGCTCATACATATACGGGAAAGTGGTTGCATAAACATGAACCTTTCCTCATTTTTCAACACCATATTGATTCATATCATAGTTATCCAGCACTTCCTACACTGATTCAGTGCTGTATATCTCTTTATTGACTTCAGTTGTGCCTATCAATTCAGTTTTGCCCCAGTTATGTTACTGTATTGATTGCTGGGAAAAGAGCACACCTGTTCCTGAAGTAGTGCTGTTCTCCACTGGTGTGCTTTCTTTTCATATTCTAGCACACCTATTCTTTCAGTGCGATTGCTTTCCACTTGATTTGAGATTGATGTGCCTTCACCGGCCCCTCCACCTTAGCCATGTGGGATTCTAGCTTTGGGTGAATGGAGGTAGTACCGTTTTTGGAACTTAACACTTTCATACTCTGAACATGTATTTCCAATAGGTACTTACCTCATTTCATCCACTTCCCACCCTTCCTCCCCACTGAGATGCCAGTGTTTATGGTTTATGCCTGCCAATTTTTGAAAATGAGAATTGTTCTAGAATAGTAGAGGGAGCTAGCTGCTCCAGTATATATTGTGCAGTATAATAGGTGAAGAGTAGTCACATGATCACCACATGTTCTGAAATGGCACAAGACTGATGGGGTATAAAGACTGGTACACTGTAGCAAAATGTTTTCTAGCAAATGCTTAGAGGGCAGACCAGGATCGAGGTAGCTGTGGGTGAGAGGAGGTAGGTAGGTACCTATCAGAAATACATTTTCAGAGTAGAAAAATTTTGAGTTTGAAAAACGTGAACTATGGAAACAATCAATTCCATTATAAAGTCATCATAGTTGTTATATCTTTAGAATTTGTAGGAAAACCATATTTGTTTCAAACGAAACATACAGCATAATTTTTTCTGATAAGATAATTTGATAGTTTAGAAAGGATTTCAAGTGGCAGAGCCATAATTGAAGTTTCATTAAACTTCAATTATGCAATGTATCTCGTTTTAGAATAATATACGGTGATCCCTTTTATTTTTAAGGGCCATAGATCTTTGTCCTTTTATAGTTATACGGGGAATGATAATATTTAATTTATTATTATGATTTTGTAATAAGAAATGACTGTTAATGCTAACAACACTTCATAATTGATAAGGAACTAATATTTTCTGAATTTCAATATATTTTTTTTTCATATTAGTTTCTAACTCCAGATCCATACTGAATGTATATTTTCCAAGAATCTATTACATACGTACATACGCAGAAATTAATTTTTTGATTGAATGGACTATGGTTTAAGTAATTATTTAAAAACTTATTGTTCATGCTATTCTGTACCTGTTTTTTTTTGTCTGCTTTTCAGAATTTCACCTTGAAGACTCAAATACAAACAAACATGTGATCAGAAGACTGTAGGTTTATGGGAAAAAAAAGTTTTCTTCATTTGATGAACTTTCTATTTGACAATAAATCTTGGATTTTATTACCATTAATGACACTACAATTGTTTTTGTGTTTTCATATGTAATTTATTTTATGTCTCTAAGCATTGGCTTTTGCACATCATATATATGAATCATTATTTCATGAAATGGATTCGAGTGGAGGTACACATCGGAATTCTGATTTGTCCAGTGAAGAAAGAAAAGATGTGATATATACAAAACATGAAAGTCCTTCTAGCCATGAAGGTACATGCAGTGAAGTTTCTGAAAGTCATGTTCAAGGTCAACTTGTTGGTTATTTAGAAGTTGAAGACAGTGACATTAATTCCGATGAAAGTATTATATGTTTGCCCCGGCAGATAGAAATTGATGGGGAGCATGTTATTTTGACTCACGATGAGCATGGTGGTGAGATAATAGTCGTCGTCAGTACATCCGAAGAAGATATTCAGTCTCAGACGGTGAATTCGGGAAATGTAATGCTTGGCGGTGACCTAGAGAATTTCAGTGAAGGTCGATCAATAGGTTATGAAGAGCACTCTATGGAAGGTGAATATATGTTTCAAATTGGTGAAAGCCTAGAAGCCACTGAGTGTAGTATTGCTTGTTCTAAAACACCTGGTACCTTTGTAGATAATCAAAATGTAATTGAATGTCATGATGACATTAATAATCTCGGCAAAACTGTTATTGAAGATGTAGATAACTTAACTATTGCCAATAACAAAGAAAGTCTTACTAAAAAACACTCCAATGCTGCTTTATCAAAAAATTTGAAAAATAATTCAGAAAAAATGAGAGGTAACTGTTCCAGCTCAGCTGCTATGGATTTGTCATTCACTAATACTGAAACTAATTTATCTTCTGAAGACTGCAGTGAAAACGTACATGTTAGAGAAAATGAAGATTTGTGTGAATGGATTAGAGAACCTGTAGTGTCTAAGAGTGAAAACAAATCAGTGCCTTATTCTATTCAAGAACAGGAATTCATTCAGTCTGAAAGTTATTCAAATTATGAACAAGAATTACATAAAAATAATAATTTTGTATCAGGTTCAGCAGTTGTGAGTGATGCAGCAGGTTTTGATAATTTGATTTTCTCTAAACAAGCAGCAAATGATGAAAAGTGTACACAGCATGAACAGTTTGAACCATTAGATATTGTAGTTGATGATAAGAGTAAAAAAAGTTCTGAAAGTGAATTAAAAGAATATCAAGAAGGTTCATCAACTGAAAACGAAACTGAGAGCAAAAAAGATTTACCAGTTGGTGGACTTTGTATGGAAAAAGATGATCTTTCTCTGTCATCAAGTAAACAGCTTTTCCTAACATCACAGAATAGAACTAGTGATACAGTCAAAAGTGGGTTAGAAAGAGATAAGCCTAATCAGTGTAGGAGTACAAATGTAATCACATTTGCTCACTCATCACAAAAGAATGTTTATGAGGAGGAGATAAGATACAAAGACTATTCAAAGCTAGATAAAGAGATTGCGGCTGTTCAGGATAACCCCTTTTTTAAAGTGTTTGAGAAAGATGAAATCTTATCTTCAGATGTTGAACAAATAAAAACTCAAAATTCAGAAAAAACGGAATCTGTTATGGATAAAATTGATGGTACAGTCTCAGACAAAGGTGATTATTTAAAACAGACTTCAACTAAAAAGGATGGTAACTCTAAAATTACATGTGGAGAAACATTATCAACGAGAGAAGAAAATACAAATAAGGCAAGTACTGAACTTGTATGTGATAGTAAAGGTGTGAAGATGCATTCTGACACAGAAGAAAAAAGAAAGTTTTCTAATTGGCTTAAAGAGGCCTCAGAGATGGGAGAAACAAGAAATGATTATGAAAATAATGTTTCTAGTAATACCCCATTTAATATTTTGGATGAAAAGAATAAAACAGGTAAAATAGAAGGTGCAGAGTATAAAGATCAAGAAATTAGGAAAGCCACTACAATGGAAATTGAGGCCATAGCTATAGAAGGTATTGAAGCTGGTGAGAAAGTAAATAAATTGGAGATAGAGAATCAGCTTGTTGCTGATACAACAGAAAAATTTGAAGACAAGCTTAGTGAAAATGAGGTATTCAAATTGAAAACAAATATGAGTGGAACAGAGGACAATGTTGATGCAAAAGAAAAATATGAGGCTGAAAAATCAGTGGGAGAGAAACAAGTTTATGAATCAGTGAAATTGACTGAAAATTCTCAAGCTGAAGCTGTAAATGGTGAAGGATTAGAAAATGCTACGACATCCAATAGGACTGAAGATAAGAATTGCAGAGAATTTTGTGTGGGAAAAATAGAAAGCCTTGATAAGAATATCAAAACTTTTTCATACTCAAATAAGGACACTGTAGAAGAAACTTTAGATAGCATTGAAGCAGAACAAAAGGACACAGAAAAGATGGTAGTTATATATGAAGACAGGGTGAGTGAAATTGATGATCAGGCCAGAGAAAATGTTAATATACAAAGTGCTAGGAGACCAGATAACTTTCAAGAAGAAGAAGAATTGGAAGAAAATTCTTTAGTTTTAGAGAAACAGTCTGCTACTGTGAAAATGAAACATTTTACAGCTGAAAAAAATATTGAAAGTAATAAATCCATCTCTGAAGAACATGAGAATATATTAGTTGAAAATATTAAGGATAGCACTGTATCAGTACAAAATTTTGAACCTGAAGAAGGGAAAATAGAAGAAAATGTAAAATGTGTTGAAAAATGGGACATTATCATGACAACTGAATCTCACAAAAGTGAAGAAATAGCTGAAAATATGTTTGATATGGAACAGAAAACAGCAAATATAATAGATGTGAATATTGAAAATAAAACTACCATAAGTGGAAACGTGGAGTTCTCAGAGAAACAACTTGTAGAAAATATTGAAAGTACTCTTGAAAATAATTCTATCTTAGAAGAACAGGCCATGACTGGAAATTCATTAAATAGTGCAAAAGCAAAAGAAGATCTTGTAGGAAAAATGGAATATATCACGAGAAATAGACAGAACGTTGAAACAGAAGAAAACCTGAAAGACGTGACAGGCATTAAAGGTTTCAAAACTACCAAAGGACAAGCAGGGAACAAAATATCAGAAAACCTTAACCAAGAAACAACTTTTCAGGATACTAGAAATGGAGTTTCTGAGACTGAAAGAACAAGAAGTCTTGAAAATGAAAGAAGGTCTCAAAATGAGCAATGTTTAGAAAAGCAGTTTTTGAGAACATTTTCAGAAAAAAATAAATGTAGCGAAACTTCGGAAGGTAAAGTTGAAATGTCTGTGAATGCCAAAAATAGCACTGTTAATCTAGGTACAACCACTACAGAAAACCTTGCTGCAGTAACAGTATTACAGAGTCTTAAAGATGGAACAGATGTTAAGAAAGGAACTACAGAAAATCTGTGGGAGACTCAAAAATCAGAAAACCTTGAAAGTGATAAAAGTGTTCCGAGTACTACATTAGTAGAAGTACAACTTTCACCCAAGCTTAGTGAAGATGAAATAAGTTCTCAAAGTATTATAACCTCTGAAAAACATACTTTAATTTATAAACTAGACAAAACTGATGATGTAAAAGATACCCTGTTTGCTACAACCAAGGAAATGCTGCTTACGACTGATATATCTGATAATCATGCAGACGGCAAAAGTTCTCAAGTTGAACCAACAATGAAGGAACAGTCTTTGGATGATACATCAGAAAATATTGAACACGAGAAAAATGTTCAATGTGCACCACCAACAGCACATTTTGTGACTGATTTGTCAAATGATGTTATTGATCGAAAAAGTGTTGAAATTGAGTTGATAATGGAAAAACAGCAAATCTGGAAATCAGAAAATCTGGAAACAGACAAAAGTGGTAAAAGTGCACAAACAACAGAACAGTCTGTGTCTGAAATATTTGAAGGTAATTTAAGTGACAGAAGTGTTCTTACTACTGGAATAAAAGAACAACAGTCTGTAGCTGAAGATCTTGAAAATGAAAGAAATATTCAAAAGACACCAACAAGAAATGAACATTTTGCAACTGAAATGTCTGAAAATCTTATAAATGACAGAAGTTTTCAAAATGTGCCAACAATACAAGAACAGTCTGTGAGTGAAATATCTGAATATATTGTAGATGGTGAAAGTGTTCAAATAACAGAAAAATATTACGTGACACCAATATCAGAAGATGTAAAGAACACAAGTACTGAAATAACATCAAGCAAAAGACAATCTGTGAGTGATATAAAAGAAACTTCTCAATGTGTTTGGGCTTATCAAGATACACCAACAACACTAAAACAATCAGAAGTATCGAAATATCTTAAAGATGGTGGAAATGTTGAAGTTTCACCAAAAGAAAAACAGTCTGTGAATGATGCACCAGAACTT
>NW_013668640.1:97782-103411 GCF_000517525.1 Limulus polyphemus | reverse complement strand
ATGTACACTTGAATAACCAAAAAATCATAAATTACTACATGAATATCATAAAATTCTACTATAATTCACCAAACTTAGTAACTAAGCTATATTTGGGTCTAAAAAAAAATATGAAATTTCGAGCAGACTAAAGAGACAACCTACCTCATTGAAATCTTGGTTTAAAAGAAAGAAATGGTGCTAGGTACATTAGAAAGGCTGAGAAAACCACTAGGGGGACACTCTGAGCTTCCGATTGGTTATTCATGTCATATATATAAGTGTATATAAGGGAGTGTTTCCAAAAATGGAAGGAGGTGAGCAGGGCCACTGTGTCTGATTCAGTACATGAGCAATATCTCAGCAAACAGAAAAGACAGGAGGTTCTTATTTTATATTCTAGCTTGTTATATAGGTAATTTGAGTTCCTAATTCGCATGAAACTATAGACTTTCTTGTATTTTGACTACACAAACATCTTTTTTGAACCAGTGCTGCATTCAACATACCTTGTCCATATTTTTTCATTCTATCAAGATACACTGCACACAAAAAAACACAACTTGTCAATACAGACAGCCTAAAATTAACTGCAAACAAAACAGTATCTGAAATCATTTTAAAATAAATCAATTTATTTGAAAAATGTCAGTAGTGCATCAACAGCAGAACAGTCCAGGATTGAAATATCAGAAGATAATAAAGTTGCTGAACCAACAGAAAAACTGTCTGTAAATGATGTATCAGAAAATCTTGAAGATGATGAGAATGTCAAAAGTACATCAACAGCAGAACAATCCATGATTGAAATGTCAGAAGATAATAAAGTTGCTGAACCAACAGAAAAACTGTCTGTAAATGATGTATCAGAAAATCTTGAAGATGATGAGAATGTCAAAAGTACATCAACAGCAGAACAATCCATGATTGAAATGTCAGAAGATAATAAAGTTGGTAGAAGTATTGAAGTTGCTGAACCAACAGAAAAACAGTCTGTAAATGATGTATCAGAAAGTATGGAACATGGCAGCACTGTTCAAAGTGCACCAATAATGCAAGAACGATTTGTAGCTGAAGTATCTGAAAACATTGTTGATAACAAAAGTGCTCAAATTACACCAATAAAAGAAATACAGTTGGTGTCCAAAGTAACAGAAAATCGTGAATGTGATGGAGCATTTCAGACTGTATCAACAACACAGAAACAGTCTGTAGTGGAAATATCAAAAGATCTTAAAAGTAGTAAAGGTGTTGAAATTGGTATAACAGAAGAACAGTCTTTAAACGATGGACCAGAAAACAGTGAAGACAATAGGAGTGTACAGATCGCAACAGCAGTGCATGAACATTCTTCTGCTGTCATATCTGAAAATCTTATATGTTACAAAAATGCCGAAATTGCACCAACAAAAGTAAAACAGTGTGTGAATGATAAAGCATTAAATCTTGAACATGACTGGAGTATTCAGAGAACATTAAAAACACAAGAGCAACCTGTGGCTGAAACATCAGAAGATTCTTTCAGTGACAAATTTGTTCAAATTGAATCAAGACCAAAAAATACTGAACATGAGGAAAATGTTCAAATTACAACAGAATCAGAACAGTCTGAGCTTGACAAAGATGTTCAGACTGCAAAAACAGTGGAAGTGCCAGAGATTCTTGAAAATGTTGAAAGTGTCACAATCATGCAACAAGTCCAAAAAGGAACATCACAAAATATTATCCAAAATACAAGATCTCCAAAAGGAACTCTTGCTTCTGCTAGTTCAGTTGCTGAGAGCCAAATTGTACGTTTAGTTGCTGATGATACGCATGGTGTTTTAGCTTCTGGAGAAGAATGTGTATTTGATTCTTCCATATTGGATAATGCTTCAAGAAAAAACTATTCCAATAACTCAGAAAGTTTAACACCAAAGATAAAAAAAGCTTTCCAGAAAATTATACATTCTCCCACAAAATCTTTGGCATGTAGTTCAGAGACAGAGAAGCATCAACGGGTACAAGTGAATTTAACTTTGATGAAATCAAAAATTACTAATAAACTGGTATTTGAATCTTTGTTGGAAGAAGTGTCATCAGAAAAGAAACAGTTACTAAAGCAAAAGGAAGAATATTCCTGTGGGAGTAAAGCAGGTGATAACCATGTTACTAAAGAACCTGATGATTCTAGAAATACCAGAGTCATCAACAAAGATGAGGTAATTCTAGGTGCACATACAGCCAGCACAATAAGCAAGTCAAACAAAGAATCACAGTCTAAAGTTTTAAATGTTCTAGAAGGAAGAAGATTACCATCTGATCGTGGTTTACAGAAAGATAAATCTGTAACAGATGATGTAAAAAAATGTGAAGGTTCAACTAATAAATATGAAAGAAAATTAGGTTTATGGGAAAAAAAACCTTTGGTAGGTACAACAAGATCTAGACCAACCATTATAAATATTGTAGTTCCTGAACAGAAAGCTACAAGCAAAAATGTTGAGAAAAGCAAGTCCGTAATTGAAACAAGAGCACGGCATAATTCCCAAGAAAAGAAAGTTCACAGTAGTTATTTACACACATATGATAGAAGAAACACTGAACGGAGGAATCTGACTCAAGATATTGAGAGAAGAAAAAGACAACAAAAAGAAATTTTAACAAGAAACAAAAAACCAAGAATTTTAGAAAACAAAATAGTTTATATTGAGATTGAACCTGCAAAGAGGAGGAGCAGTTCAACAACATTAGTTGCAGATCAAAATCATGCTGCCTCCTCTGAATCTAAACAATCTTCTGTCATAAGCAGTGAGGAAGGTAAATGTGAAAAACCTGCTGCCATGCCTGTCATAGAAACATTAGAAGTAAGCAAGGTTATCACTAGAAACTCCGAAACACATTTGAATCCTGATTATTCTTCAGTTGTAACCCGTAATAGAATAAAAGGCAGACAACCTAAATTCAAAGAAATCTGTAAATGTACCACTGATCAAACAAACAATCCTAAAGAAGTGTCTGTCACTGAAGAATTAAAAACAGATGATACATGTAGCAGAAGAAAAAGAAGTAAACGAAATCTTCCAGATAACCACCAGTCTAAAGGTTTTTCTGCTGTAAAAGATACAGATGAAAATACTAACAATGCTCCTGTGGGTGGTTTGACTCTCATTAAAAGACAGAGATTAAGTGTAGATGGAGTTAACAACAGGGTAATAAGTAAAGTTAAAACGAGATCAGCCAGCAGTAGTCCTAGCAATAAAAGAAAAGTGCTTGAAACTTTGGATAGTAAACCTAAGAGACATCCCACAGTATCAAGACCTGTACAGAGTAGTCAAGCTAAAGAATCTCGTGCTATCCATAAAATAGGTACAAGGAGTTCTAAACTTGAAGATAAAAAACAGACACTTGAACATTTGCCCAAATTAAGTGAAACACAGAAGATTATCACTTTGAGATCCAAATCAAGTCAAAAACAAGCTGAGCAAGTAAAAAAGAATCATAGTGAAGAACCTGAACTAGGAATGAGTAACCAGGTAGAACCTGTGCTCTTGAGGTCACAAAGGCTGAAACAGAAAAGAGCAAAGCAAGGAAAGACAGGAGAAATTGCCTTACAAGCTAAAAAAAATAAAGCTTTTCAAAATAAAAAGGAACAAGATGGTAAAGAAGAGATAGATAACCTGAATAAGAGAACAAAAACTGAACTAGGAAATGAAGAAGAAAAAGTTGCACCTGAAAATATATTTACTTCTGATACTTTAAAAGATGAAAGAAATGAGATTAGTAAAATTACAGCTAGTTCTGATTTAGTGACACCTTCAAAGGGCTTCCAACAAGATTCAGTTGTTGACAATAAATCAGAATCTAAGGCAAGAAGCAGAAAAAGACCAAATTTTCTTTCCCAAGAAAGTACTACAAAGAATAGCCCACATGTTAAAAGAATTATTTCTTCAGCACTTAAGAGATCAGATAGCTCATCAGAAATACAGACTCATCAAAGGTCATTGTCAGTTGGCCAGTGTACATATGAAATATATGATAAATTACCTGAAAGTCAAGGGCAACATAAAAGAGCAAAAACTGAACCATTTGGTGATATAAAGGAAATTTCAGGAGTAATAAGAAAAACTACTCAAAGGAAACCAAAAAATTGGGATGTACGAATCAGGTGTCAAAGATCTCCAGATAATATCACTTCAACAGCCTCATTTTGCTGCTTCCAATGTGGATTTGTTACATCTCGAATGGAAAACCTAATCTATCATCACAAGGAGCAGTGTTCAAAGACTACTGGAAATGATCCATGGGACCTTGGTCAGGAAGCTGTCCGAACAAAGCTTCAAGATCGGTTTGGTGCAAGCAGATTAGATAGTCAGAAGGGTCCTTCAGGAAACAAACTGGACACCTCCTCACATGTTGTTACCCTTGCCAAGAAATCAAAACTGCCAAATGCAAAGGATGCTAAAAGATTTGTAGATGAAGATAGAAGTTTACTAGCAAAACAGGGGCCAAAAGAAAACTATTCTACCAAATCATTTAACAAAGGAAAAGAAGAAATAACTATAAAAAACAAAGTAGAGAAAAAAGTTGGACAAAATAAGTCTGAAGATCAAACTAATATGTAAGTTGTTTTTGTTTTCTTGTCTTTTTCACTTTACAAGAATCTTAAAATCAAATTAGAAATGAATTTCTGAATTTTAAAAATTATCATGTTTATTTTTATATTAAAAAAAAACAGTTATTGACTGTAGATGTAGAATATTCTGAATTTTACTTAAATATTTTTTATAGTTTTTCTCTTAAAGGAGCTTTTAAGAAGACAATTATTGTATTACATATGAAATTGTATTGACTTAGTTGAAATGGATGTTTTTAGTGGAGACAAACATTCTCATCTTGTTCAAGTTCTGGTGCATCATTTACAGACTGTTTTTCTGTTGGTTCAGAAACTTCAATCTTCCACCAACTTTATTATCTTCTGATATTTCAATCCTGGACTGTTCTGCTGTTGATGCACTACTAACATTCTCATCTTGTTCAAGTTCTGGTGCATCATTTACAGACTGTTTTTCTGTTGGTTCAGAAACTTCAATATTTCTACCAACTTCATTAACTTCTGATATTTCAATCATTGACTGTTGTGTTGTTGATGCACTACTGACACTCTCATTATCTTTTAGATTTTCTGATATACCATTTACAGACTGTTTTTCTGTTGGTTCAGCAACTTCAATATTTCTACCAACTTTATTACCTCCTGATATTTCAATCCTGGACTGTTCTGCTGTTGATGCACTACTAACATTCTCATCTTGTTCAAGTTCTGGTGCATCATTTACAGACTGTTTTTCTGTTGGTTCAGAAACTTCAATATTTCTACCAACTTCATTAACTTCTGATATTTCAATCCTGGACTGTTCTGCTGTTGATGCACTACTAACATTCTCATCTTGTTCAAGTTCTGGTGCATCATTTACAGACTGTTTTTCTGTTGGTTCAGCAGCTTCAATATTTCTACCAACTTTATTATCTTCTGATATTTCAATCCTGGACTGTTCTGCTGTTGATGCACTACTAACATTCTCATCTTGTTCAAGTTCTGGTGCATCATTTACAGACTGTTTTTCTGTTGGTTCAGCAGCTTCAATATTTCTACCAACTTTATTATCTT
>NW_013668640.1:92420-97772 GCF_000517525.1 Limulus polyphemus | reverse complement strand
TTCATATTTTTTTTTTAGACCCAAATATAGCTTAGTTACTAAGTTTGGTGAATTATAGTAGAATTTTATGATATTCATGTAGTAATTTATGATTTTTTGGTTATTCAAGTGTACATATAAAACCTAAAAAAATTATTTCATTTCACATCCTCCAGATGCAAAATTTCTCAAAGCTTAGCAAGCTACAACAAACAGCAACTGAGGATAAAGGTTGGAACTAGAAGAGATAATTGTTTGCTTTACTTCTTCATTTACTGTTCTATGTTTTAAGAAAAATAAGTTTAAGAACTTGTACGTAAATAGTAATAATCTACATTCATATATAAAGTATAATAACTGAAATATGACTTTATTTTACAAAATACTAGTCCACAGCCAAGACAAGTCACGTTGTAAAGACTAAAGGTCAGTTTTATATTATTTGTTATGGTAACATGAGTGCACATGAGCCGTGTCGCTGTAACTTCTGTATTGTTAGCCAGGCACAGGTGAAAGGTCAAAATAAAAATAATAATAAATATATAATGTTATGAGATTTAAGCTGTTTCATCTAAACATTTATGTTTTCGTGTTATAATATGTGTGTTCATTCTAGAATGAAAGAGGCATAATTTATGTTTATATCTTCATTTTTTATGTTGGTTGCAAGATTGGTCAAACTTACTGAACCCATACAGAGATTAATTATTGCAAATAACAAATAAAATATAAAGTTTTTTCTTAAGAAATGTTTGATAACTATCCAAATATTATAAAGGAAAATTACTTTGCATGATAGATAGGCAAGATGTGAAAAGAAAACAAAAGGCATGAGAGAAACATTGCTTTACAAACCTTAAAACTTAATAAAAAAAATTAGATATTTTGCATATGAAAGCATTGTAATGTTTACTGATAAACTGCCAAATTTTGTTAACATTTGTTAACTAATTTAAAAGTTATAGCATGAAAACTATAAAAAGCGCAAAATGGTTACGAGCTCAGTCCCAGGTACCGAGCCTGAGTTGAAAGAGTTAATTGCACAAACATGATATCTGCCAAAACAGTTTCTTTAAAAATATAGAAAGAAAGAAAGAAAAAATGATCTAAATTAATATTCATGGTATCAAGGAGATCAAGTACTCATCCAACTAACAGATATATGTACATGTTATTGATGTCTTGAGTTTAAAAACACCAGTTTCTTAATTATCAAAACAATACATCATATAGCGGTCTACTTTTCTTCAATTTTTCAATGTGGCCAAGCCCGGCAGCTGTGTGTGTACATATGGTACCATACTTCATGGCCTGGGATCTGTATGGTGTCCTCCCTATTAATTGACATGACCCTAGCACATGGTGGAGTTGATTGTATGCACGTTCAGTTAGTTATCGTGAAGTTGAAAGGTGTCGGTTCTGTAAATATTCTCTTAACATCAATATAGTTTTCTGGAGTACTTGTACCATCCTGGAAGAACCATTCCAACTTCACTTTCTCCGCAATGTAATTGATAATTAGAGAAACTGATATGATATTAACAATATATATTATCATTTAATTATAAAAATAAAACAAATGTTCACTTATCAACCTACTTTAACGAAGTTGTTTAAAAAAAGAGGGGGAACAAGTAATAAAAAATTAGCAAAAATTAAGTATGATGAAGAGATGGCAGTACCAAAAAAGTACTGAAACTAGGTAGGGATGATTACACAAAACCATACAAAAATCACTGAATAAGTAGCCAGTAAGTACTGAGTGAAGCTTATGGTTATTAGCCATTATGAGACTGTATAACACTATTCATTTTAGATAAATTATAATAAATGCAAGGTAATGCATGTGGAATATCACAATTTGAATTATGATTATAATGTTGATGAGAATAACCTTAATGGTGGTATGAAAGAAAAGGATCTTGGTGTTCTGGTTGATCAATCTTGTAAGCCATCCAAGCAAGGTACTGTTGCTAGTGGCAGAGCAAATAGGATCTGGTTGTATCAACAGAAATATTGAATACAAATTTAAAGAGGTAATAATGTCATGTCCACCGGTGGGACAGCAGTAAGTCTTTGGATTTACAACGCTAAAATCAGGGGGTTCTATTCGGTGGACACAGCAGATAGCCTGATGTGGCTTTACTATAAGAAAACAAACACAATAATGTGATTGGTTAAGCCACATTTGGAGTATTGTGTTCAGTTTTGAGCTTTTTGCCTCAGAAAGGATATTGAAAAGGGAAAGGGTTCAGAGGAGGGCTACAAGGATGATACTTGGGTTGGAAGTTTTATCATATGAGAATAGGTTAAGATCTCTGAACTTGTTTTCTCTTAAAAAAAAAGAGTTAAAAAGAATCTGATTGAGGTGTTTAAGATTGTTAAGAGAATTGATAGTATTGATGCATCATCTTTTTTCATATTTAATGGTGAGAATAATAAGACTAGGGAACACAGATGTAAATTCTGGCAGGGAAGAGGTCATCATCTTCAGTTATGACAGTCTTATTTTCCTAATACAACTAATTTGACCTTTAGAACAGGTTTGCAGTTAATATAAGGGAGTTAAAAGGAACTTGTGATAAATATTTGAATGATAAAAGCTGCCTTTAAGTATTTAGGGTTTAGTTTAAATTAGTTGATAGGATAGCCTAGATGGACCAAAAAGTTCTATATGTTATGCCATGCTCATCACTATACCCGATTCATTTCCTTTCCAATTAATAACAAAAAGTTTTCTCTGAATTTTGCAAAAGAGGGCCAACACATATTTTATCATTGGCTGATAATTCCCCCCCATGAAAAAGTACAAGGTTTAAAAGTGTACAGGCATATTTAATGCCAAATGTTTTCAGAAGTTTAAATAGAAATATCTGTGGCATAAAATCTATTTTGATTAGTATAATGCTTTATAAAAATAAATAATTTGTATTAATAGTTCATTTACATAATGCCTGCTAATGGTTTGAGACTTTCTTATAAAAACATTAATACAGAATACAAACAGTTGGAATTTTAGGCACAAATAAAGAAGCACATTGCGAGTGTTAAATGAGTTCTTATGAATGTTGAATGGCCATGATGAAATTAAAGAATCATTCTGTTTCACAGTGTGGTTTTTGTTACGAAAGAAAAATGTACAATTTCCAGAAACATGTTGGTTTTTGTATATAAATAATTTTCTTCTTACAGTGATGAAGACTTACTTTTGCTAGAAAGTGATGATGATGATGATGATGTCACTTCTAAGTCACCAATCAAAAACTGGTAATTTTGTTAATTTTACAGATTCGTGTTTATTCTTGGTCGATTTATTCTTGACAACAAAGTACTAAATCAAAAAATTGTGAGTGATGTATTTTTGACAAGAGAGTTTGTTTTATTTTGTGTTAAGGAAATATATACTTTTGTATAATTAGTTTCAGTGGAACAAGCTTACATTAAAATCTTGTAAACTGTTACAGAATTAAAAAAGAACATAGTACGACGCAAACTTTCACCATTGTTACTGGTACATTATCTGGTTGTTTATATATTTCTAAATGTATGATTTAATTGAAATGGGCATTATTTCATTTCTTTGAGTTTCTTCTCAGTATGAATAAATTGAAGCAGCAGAAAGTACATGTATTAGTATAAATCAAAATATAATCATAATGGTAATAGTCTAGAAGATAGTGCCATTTGAGATCACTAAAACTTAAAAAAATATATTTCACGAGTAAACCATTTGTTGTTATCATAATATGTTATTTTCTAGCGTTTGGATTTGATAAAGACGATGTTGTATGGGTTGACTTGAAAGAACTGTGGTGGCCAGCTGTTGTAAGTACTTTGTGTGATATAGATATTAATATCACGTAGGCTGTTTAAAAGTTAATTGTTGTGGACTGTTTTACAGAACACAAAGTTTTTATATTATTTTTAGCCGTTTAGAATGGATGACATAAATGTTTATAAAAGGTTATGATTCTTCACGGGAAATTGTAAATATCATTTTGATTTATGTAAAGAATATAACTAATGTAATATTGATTTAAAAAGAAAAAAAAATATGCCTTAAAATATAGTGAATTTTTCAACAGTACTTTGAAATGATAAAAGAAATGTCAGGTTTTTGTATAAAAATACAGAAATGTATCATACCTCAAGTAGAAGGAAAAGATATTAGAACGAGGGTTAATAAACATTACTATATAATAATATGGTATAAATGATATTTACTTTCTGTAGTGTCGATAAATAATGGCTTCTTTGAATCCAATATAAAGTTTTTGCAGTTTTTACAAATTTATAATTTCCCTAATTAGTTTGTGTTAACTGTAACGTTTGGTTTTAAATTAAGAGATCATCCCTTCAATTGGAGCTGTAAATTTATCTCAACTAAAACAGTTAAAACATTGTATAACTGTTTCACTGGTAGCAGGTAAAGGCTGTATGTGATGACGTACTTCTATACCAGGTATATCTATCCTGTACTTTGTATGTAAAACAGTTAAAACATTGTATAACAGTTTCACTGGTAGCAGGTAAAGGTTGAATATGATGACATACTTCCACACTAGGTTATAAAAAGGGAGATGTTTTAATCTTTCTCGATTATAGGTACACAAAGTCTACCCTAAGTTGAAAAAGGTATCTGTGAAGTTCATCGGAAATCCTGAAGGGAAAAAAGGGTATGAACGTAGACTGTTAAAATTCTTTCTCTGCACATTCATGAACTTCGTATACATTATCTTAAATTATTATAAATACAATATTTTATTTAACTTGTTTTACCAATAGTGAGAAAAAGCAAGTTGTTCTTGTTTTAAATCACAGTAACTTTTTTCATTAAAAGTAATATTTTGAACATTCAAACTCTAAACTCTATTAAGCCTTTAAGATATTGATGTGGAACTCAATAACTTTCAATTAACATTTTTTAAACTTTTCTAATAAAATGAATTTTAATGAAATTTTATAGGTCTAAAACAGACATTTCAAAGGTGGTGACATTTAATGATGCCAAGAAGAATAAAAAGTTCCTTGTGAGTATTCATTTTCATAAAAACTTACTTATTCTTAAGGATTGCATTTATTGAATGCTTTTAATGTAATATGTTTTTAATTTGTCCTCTGTAAACATAAAAACAGATTTAACGACATTTAGGATGCTCCAATATTTCGTACTTTGTTTTTGGCTTTCATCAGGATGTATATAGTAAATGCAGACATACTTGTATTTACTAGATGTACTTCCGCAGTGTCCCCAAAAGTCTTCTGTTTTAAGAGCAAATAAAACCAAAATTAAGAGTAACAAAGATTTATATTTCTTACTTTTCAGGAACTTATGTCATGTTATGTGTTGTAGCCTACAGAGTACATAGTTCT